>NW_027103803.1:771454-778986 GCF_902728285.1 Clytia hemisphaerica
TTATTAAAGATTTTAAAAGTAATTTTCTATGCATGAGAAAAACAGAAAAAGGGTTGAAGCTCGAAATCTGCTCTCTATATTTTGTGACATTTGGTTGTATTATATTTTGTTTTTCATTTTCAGTGACCATCGATCCACATAAGTCGGGATTTTGTCCTTACCCTGCCGGTGCTCTTCTCTATCGAAACGGAACAATGAAAGTTTCATCACACTTGCTGCACCAGAAGTTTTCCACAGTCCTGATGATTTGAATGTTGGAATTTATGGTTTGGAAGGATCGAAACCTGGAGCTGCAGCCTGTGGCGTTCTTTTGTCTCACCGGGTAAGATCATCAATACACCCCCTCTCACAGACCCTGTAGAATTTTTTCAGCCAGTGGGGATAAAAATAACGGAATGAAATTCATGGCTGGGGATATATTCATATTCTTCTGTTTTCAAGTCAGAAAATTGGGTGGCGATGGGAAAAATAGCATAATATATTCCAGTATGATTGATTTATTTGATTAAATTCAGTGGGGACAAAAGTTGTAGGATAATTTTCCACCTAGGGCGATATTTTGGCCAATTTTTTCAGTGGGATGGGTTCTCAGTGTGTCTGTGATAAGGGGGTGTAATAATCCAAAAGTACCCTCAGTAATCAAGCGAGAAAAATGTTTGAATAATTTGAGAAACCAACAAATCTGGCCGACCAAAAAGACAATTTGAGATGTCTTCAGTGGAAGAAGCACTAATGTTTCCCGAATTTTTGTCTTAGTGCTTTATATCGTCGAGGGAACCCTTTAGGATTGTTATGGGTAAGGACGATAGTATTCTCACAGAACGGCAATCCCAATTTTATAATCAGGTCTAGTTTGGGTTCCAAATATTCAAAGGGAGAAATAAATGAAAAGAACTATATTATTTTAACGTAAGCACACTTATGATCACAAGAAAAATGGTTCTAGAGACATAGTTCGACTCTCTAGGTCGTTGGATTGGATCAAAACGGTTACGGTCGTATTCTTGGCCAATGTCAACTTGGTGCAAAACTTTTCTACAGCATGTGGGAAACAGTCGCCAGAGATGATGATCCTTTCATTTGCTGCAACTTCATTCCACTCGATTTGAAAGAATTACAAGAAAAAGGATTCTCGTTCAAAACACAACAAGATGTCCATGACTACATCAAGAAACATATTATCGGTAAACCAAATGAACAACTTGTCAAGAATGTTCACAAAGAAATCGATTTCTTGGGAATCGTTGGTCCTGACGCTTTGATCAATTCGTTCACCGTCAACTGTAAGGGTCAAAGCACTGGTAAAGGTCAACAAAATATCGAGTTGGTCAACGATTTGCAAAATCTTGTCTTCAATGAATTAACTTGTAAGTGTTTCAGTCTAGTCCCCTATCTTTCAAATTCTAAAATGCACATTTTCTTTATTACTGTCATTTGAAGTTATCTAGGACTGAAACTTTTCACGGTATGTTAAACCGTGACGGGTGTTAACCTGTGAAGATAATTCACATTCCACTAAGTGTATTTGCTATTCTTTCAGCGAGTGTTGGCGAAGACACTAAACGGGTCAAGATGTTTTTGACAACCTCAAAACTGGAATATGCAAATTATGGGAAATCCGTCCAACAATTGAAGGAGAGATTGAATTTACCGACCGAAAATACCCATGATGCACTTGGATTCTCGCTTGGATTCTTGAGGAACACTTGTATGGAACCATATCAAGCAAGCGAAGCTTATGTGGAAGTTCTTGGTGATTTATTCAGAAAGACTGTTCTCACTTGCATTGGTGCTGTAAGTATCAGATATTTATCTTAGCATCCCCATGAACTATTAAGGTTAATTCCTAAAAAAAACGTTTTGTACCTTACATGAGGCTTAAACAGAAATATTTTGCACTACACTACCTTTTTTACTAGTGAGGAAAATGAGAAAATTAATCCATGACCGTTGATTAGTCCTTGGTCAAACGGAAGTCAAACAATTGCTAAAAGATTTAGATTTCAAAATGAAAAAAATAGATTTAACGCTTTTTGAGATGGGTAATGGCTTTTTTGAAGTAACATAACGCTTATTTTCTCTCATATACCACAGTAACAAATCATAGATAAATCTCTATTATGAATCGTTTAACCTTCCTGATTTCTCTTATATTGTGATTTGATTTTTAAAAAAATTTTCTTTTTTAGCTGGACACTTCATACGGAGAAGAATATGGAGATTCTTTGGATTATCACACCTTCACTGTTGTCAACAATCTTCGAAAAGATGGAAAAATCTTCTTGGATTTCGTTCCCACATTCACCATCAAGAAGATCAAGCAACCTTCAGGTAGGTGTTTGTTACAATTTTCCCGCTGATATCCGTCTTCATAGCTTTAATATTTTCATAAGCAGCCGCCGGCAGATTTTTTTGAAATATTCTTTTTTTCCAGGATTAAATACATCTGTTCTTAAAATCCAGGAGCACATTTTAAGGAAAAACACATACAATATTTCCCAGCGAACAATCTGTTCAAAAAATTCAGGAGCTAAATTGTGAAAAACACAACCAGATGCCATAGATTTTTTCCAGGGAGCTTCGTAATTTTCTTAAAAGGTCTATTTTCTAGAAGCATTTTAACTTTCTTAGGGAATGGCTGTTATATTTTTCCAGGAGCATAATACTTCTAGAGAACATATACATTTTCCAGGAGTCCCATTTTTTCCCAAAACAGATGATATAATCCAGGAAAGCCCAGGATACAGAACAGATAGTTTTTTCCAGGAGAAAGGGACCTCAAGAACCGATATTCCATAGTTCCTAGCCGGTGGCTGCTCTTGTAGTTTTTATTCTCACCGAGATTACGTACTGAAGGCTTCAAACTTCTGGAAAACAGGAAATGTAATAGATTTTTGTCTTTTATCTTATTTTCAGGGAGATTCAATCAAAAGCAACCGAACTACTCTTCTTGAGAACAACTGAGAAAGTCAACCTTTTCCATTTCGTCAAAAATAATTTGGATGCAACAAGAACAATGGCTCTTTACCAAGGTAAATACCGAATAAAAATGGACTTTTATCAATCAGCAAAATGAAGCTGGAATAACAACTGTTGTTTCTTTTCTTATATTGGGTTGTTTGTCGATCTACCAACAAATTCAATCCTCTACTGTTAGGATTTAACATTCCTTTAATGAAATCTGAAATATTTCTTCAGGAGCGAAGACTTCGAACACGTGTTTGGCGAGCATTCGACTTCACATTGACGAAGTTTGGAGAATGGAACGTTTTGAATCACCACAATATGCAGAATACAACGAACTTCAAAAATATTTTTTATTCGGAGATGAAGAAGAGGCTTTCATGTCGCATGTCGTCATGTCGTCACCAAACAACCAGACAAAATTGTTTTTGAAACCACAATCGATTTGTAAGTGCTCTAAAGTAGGTTCGAACTCTGAGTTTTAAAAAAGACTTAGGACCTTAGGAAGGATCAAAAACAAAACCAGTAGGGCTTAAATATAGCCTAGAAACCAGATCGATGATGAATCAAGTCGAAAATTGACATTCTCGCTCGAACTTCAATTTTCCAAAACCAAAAGTGCACTATCAGGTAATAGGGATTCCTCCCGTGACTATTATTTCATGGATAGCTGGGGAAAATTTATCTTAATATTCTTTGAAAGGTACCAAGATCTGTTAAAAAATAATCCTTGCAAGTGAAGATAGGTTTACGAGTCATCTTTCATAGTAAAATAAACATGTTTTTCTATCTTCCTCTGCAGGTCGTGCGTCTTGGTGAATTGCCACATTCAGTGGAACCTCAATTGTTGAACCTCGGTTTGATGGTTGAAATACCAGCCATCCCTGGAACTTCATTGACAGTAGATGGAAAAATCATTGACCCTCTTCAAAATACTCAATATGGTGGCAAATACAGAGGTCGACAATTCGCAGAATGCACCACTTCACTTTTGGTTGGTGGTGAGAATTGCAAAGTGTATTTCGATTCAGAATATTTGAACACATCCGTTGCTGGTACCGATTGCTCATTGGTTTGAATAAACTGTATTGTGTATTTCGTAAATCGTTGAAAATCATGTTAAATATGACTCCCGGGGGGTTACCTAGGCAAAATGGGTGCCGGGTATGTGCGAGCCATAAGGGTACCTTTTCTCGTTCCTCAAAAGTCTCTCAAAGGGGTACAAATTCAAAAGTTAGTCTCTGAAAGGGTCCCAAAATCACAAAAATCAAAAATTTCTCTCTCAAAGGGTCACGATTTCCAAGAATTTTGACCAAAATTTGGTGAAAATCAAACCAAAATTTGGAAAAAATGGACCAAAATTTAGGAAAAAGTCTCTCAAAGGGTCCCAAAATCACCAAAATTTTGTCTCTCAAAGGGTCGATTTTCGATTTTCGGCTCGGACATACCCGTCACCTCGCAAACCTAGTACCCCCCCTTTTATTTTCTGTTATGTTAAGAATTTCAATAATTATTGTAAAAATTATAACTTAATTCAAGATGATATTAACCGGAATTTCCCGCCGTCTACCAAATTAAATTCTCGCCAAATTTCTTCCTTTTAAATGTACTTTGGGGTGTAATCATTTTGTTTTGTTTTTTATTCTCACTATTTTTTTGCTAACCTACTTACAATAATGAATCAATTTTTGCAAGCCATGGTCGATCTGCTTCAAATAAAACCATAAAGAATGAACTTGAAGAAAAAAATCAAGGCTGCAAAAACACCACAGATGTAAAGAAAAAACTCTAGCTGTCCATCGCTTCTCAGGCAAATTAAGGCATCTGTCCAGATTTTTCGAATTCACTTTAATGCTTTTATGGTAAAAACATGAAATTTGGACCAAAGTTGCACATCGTCAAAAGTATCATTTTGAAAAAAACTGTTTTTGAAATTTTGCTGACGTCAGCAATTTATTGCAAAATTTCGTATTTTGCTGACGTCAGCAAAATTTTGAAAAAAAAATATGCAAAAATGTTCCTATTAATGATATGCAACTTTTGTCCAAATTTCATGTTTATACCATAAGCCAAACTGGAGTTATTCAAAAAACAAGTTTTGCTGACGTCAGCAGCATTTTTTGGTTTTTGCCTGATATCTTTTTTTGGGTGAAAAAATTAATTATGGCACAGCTATTCCAGTGATTTACACTCCAATACGCTTCTTTCGACGTATGAAGTGATATGCTATATGCTATGACAAGTGGAAACGGTGATAAAAAATTCAGGTAAATTTGGACATGCCTTAAATTTGCATGAGTTCCGGGAAGGATACCTTCGTTTTCTCGTGTATGCGCAAATTGAGTTTGATTTCCAGTGCCTAGCTTAACAGACTTGACGAATCAATACTGGGGGGACAATAAATAAATAAATATTGATTTTTTTAAGTCCAAATTTGTTGTTGCATTTATCTGCTAGTCTAAAAAAAATTGCGCGAGTGCAATATTTAGCTCGAAACAAAAGTGTAATTTTCCTTTTTGGCTAAAAAGACATGATTCGAATCTCTCTGTAATTCGAACAAATAAGACTGTTCGTTCGAGTTAGATTTAGGAAGAGTTAAATGTGCTTGCGGAACAAAGAAATTTATTTAACTCAAGTCTTGGAATGATTTCAATTCTTATATCTTGAAATGGAGAGAACCAGAGGCTTAATTTTGCTCGCGTTTGTTCATGGTCCGTTTGGGCATGAATATAATTAGGGGCTCCTTCTAAGCCAGTCCCCGGCACCACACAACGAGGCTTTAACTCTCCCCCTACCCCGTGTTATAGGGGCGGGCCAGAGTAGGTAGCTCGTCATGGAATCGATCGAAACATCTCTACTACACACGCCTTCACCACCCTGAGTATCAGACTCAGAGGCCAAGTTTTCATTACAAAGAGAAAATATTTATTCGAGCTGTATGTGTGATACTCACGGTACGCCTTCGCCGCCCCCAACGCCTCTCTTCTATTTTACCAAACTTTTCAATGTCACGCCGGTCGGCTAAAATGAACCAAGAGCCTTTTCAAAAAATTCGTTCTCTTCGAACTCTTCTTGGGATGAAATATGATTTAGGTGGTTTTGCGGAATAATTAAAAGTGAAAGTCACAAATCGCAATCAGACAATGGCGACCGAAGAGCAGACGTCTTCTACAAAAGATAAATCTTTCCTTTTTAAAATCCATTCCTGGATTTGCTGGTCCTGGAAATATTTATGGGGGATATGGTTCTTTCTCATTGTATTTCTTTTTTGGTTCCTGAGGGGTCCACTGAAGCTGAAGGAAAGCATCAACATGGGTAAGAATTTTTATTTTTTTCAGTATTTCTAAAGAAAGGCAGGCGCGAGGATTATACTCTAGATAAGAGAATGCCCAAAGTAGAGGATTACCTTTCTTAGAAGTAGTCTCCTACTTAAGAGAACCATACCAAAACTAAGAGAATTTGGCACATTTAACTATGATGGTAACTGATTTGCTTTTATAGAGGTTAACTAATATCATTTGTGCGCGCACAGAGAGGCCAGGTCCAATTTGATTGTTTGGTTCGTGTCTTAGAAGCTTTTAAAAGTGGGTCGGTCGTTCGGTAGCTAAAACTGGAACCTTGTTTTCATTTTTCCCACCAAAAACCTCAATTTTTGAAGTTCCTTGAGCAATTATTACACAATCCTAGAATCCAACAACCACCGCAAGTATTTCAACCGGTATATCCAACGAAGCTATATTTTGGTTTTGTACAGAAATTTCGCCCGCTCAAATCCAAAACAACAAAATGGTCAATCTCACTAAAGCACCTTATCATAAGAGAAAACATTAGGGGTCATTTACCTGGCAAAAAGTTGTAGTTCTTGAGATTTACCGTAGAATCGTCTAATATCGACATGCGTCTTCTAAATTCAGTTAGGAAAACCATCCAGGATCCCGCCATTCTATAAGCCAGCAGAAACTAAATGATACTTGTAAACTTGAGTTTCTGACCATTTTCCATCGAAAACAACCAAAAACATTGCTACTTCCCAAAGCCGGAGACCAAAACAAATTATCTTCCAAGATTATGGCGCCAGGCTATATTTAAAAAAGGCAGGGCAGCGTCCGTTGGTGGCCATAAAGGGCACTTTTTCTTGTGTTTTTCAGCTAAAGAGGCTGTTTTTGCCAGAATGTTAGTGATTTAAGGAGGGGCAGCGTCTGATGACCTGACGCTAAAAGGGCATGAAAAATGGCCTGGGCGCCCTTTTGGATTTATTGTTAAGGCCATCTAAAATGGTGGAAAGAGTTGCGGAAAGACAAAGGCACCCGCTGCTTAGAGGGTGGTAACGCCAAAACGCCCAATATGATCTTCCAACAGAAGGCGAGTGAATTGCCGCGCGAGTTACGTCATGCACTCCACCGCAGTGCACAACGAAGCGTGTTTCAATGAGTATCATCAATTATAAGAATATCTTATGTGCCTACCTTCAGTAAACTTTGAGTGCTTCATTGAAAATGAAGAAGGTAAGAAGATAAAAAATGCGCTGGATAATTTTCATTGTAACAGTTTGGTCAATCATCGCTGAA
>NW_027103804.1:0-74840 GCF_902728285.1 Clytia hemisphaerica
CAAACCCATTATTTTCCAACCCTAGCCCTCCCGGACAATTCGTATTCAATATTCGAAGCGTTCTAAATCTTAGTTCTACAGTATACCACCCCCAATATGCTGGTTAAATTCGAAATTTTTCTGACATCCACAGGAAAATGATATTTTACAAAAATGTCAGCATCGAAGCTTATTTTTTCCATTGAAAGTTGAAAAAAGTGAACTCACTCATAACTAATGGTATGCACCCCAATGGTTGAACTGGTTATAGCTTTGAGCTAAAGATTTAAACCTGGAGCAAATTTGACTGATTAATGATTAAGCTTTCCTAAGTCATTTTTCTACAACAATGACTTAAAGGGACATAACAGTACTTGCAAAATTTGTAAACAAACTGTATGCAGCTAATACAAAATCAAAACAAATGTCACACGTCAAAATGAAAAATCAAACCAAATATGGCTAATTTTGATTGTTCAATTGTTTTACAAGTTTGTTTTGGACAATTGATTTTAATTGTTTTCTTTAATGACACGTGGTTCGCGCGCAATGTTTACATTTTACTACTTTAATGTCCCTTGAACTGGTTAGTGATAGTTACCGGAGTATGTACCACAGAATACATGTTTTTTAGTTTGAAGAAAGTTACATACAGACTTAATTGTTTTTCTAAATTTGTTGAAATGAATCATATCTTCGAGCCATCGCAGGCAAAAAAAATTTGAATATCGAAAAAAAAATTATTGCTATTGTTTTCGAAAACCCGCGAAGCTTCTGATTGGTCAAGTGCTGAAATTCTTATGTAATGTCACGTGGCCTAGGGAGGATTTCCTACCTAACCATGGCTAATTTTTTCAGCAGAAGCACGACATCTGGCCCTTCGGAATGTATAGATCTATGGGTTTAAATCGAATTACTGACTCAAGAAAAAAATTCAATACATGAATCGATTAGTGAATCAGGACAATACAGAAAAGACGCGAATAAGAATTGCTGTAATATAAAAATGGCTATTGAAAAAGCTTCATGCAAGAATGGGAGAGTTTGGATATAAGAGTATTATAATATAACTGGTTTCATTTTAAGTTTTGTTAGCATGTAAATATTTGAAAACAAATCTTCCAAATATTATTTCATTCACAGCATAAATCAGCTACATTTTTATTTATTTATTTTTAAGCAATATCTCCCAATCACTTTGATCATAGCAGATTTGGGAACCGAGTTAGCAGAAGTTTTCAGTGTTTTTAATATGTTTTCCATCAAGGAAGATTACTGTAATGAGGCGCTGTGGTATAGTGGTCATTGACCTTGGCTAATGCACAGGCGACTGAGGTCCAATTCCCACTAAAAGCGGGAATCATTTTTCACAACACCCTGTGCGGGTTGATGGAATTTAATACTTGAATTTGAAGAAATCTAGTCCGAATTCACTAGCCTGTGTCATGAAAGTCCGCATGACAAAATCAATGTAAAGATTAACCCTATTCAACCTAGGCTTTTAAGGGCGGTTCAAACCTAGGGGGGGGGGGTGTGCATAGCACTACTTCGTCACATATCCTTACTTCGTCTCCTATTGTTATTTTCTCTTTTACGTCATAATATATGCTTAAAAATTAAACAGCAAAATATACATGGTTTCTACTAGATTATTGTTAATCATTTAAACAACATGACGTAACATATGCTATTATGCAAGCTAAGAAGTTGATTGACAGATATCTTTGAATAAAATATGGCAAATTGATTGACAGATATATTTTTCTAGAATACATAAAATAATTACCGTTAGGTGTGAAAATAATGGGCGCAGAGGTAAATATAAAACATATTTTGACCATGTGCCCAAGTAAAGATAAATTTTTTTGACTGATCTGCAAAATCTAACTTTCAAGTCATGTGACAAAGTAAGGATAATTTTTTTTGACTGATCTATAAAATCTAACTTTTAAATCATGTGACCGTGTAGTGGGAATATAAATCTTTGCAAAATTTTTAAATAACTCTTACGCAATGCATCGTGACCAAGTAAGGATAATTTTTTTTGCCTGATCTACAAAATCTAACTTTCACATGTGACCAAGTAAGGATAAATTTTTTGACTGATCTACAAAATCTAACTTTCAAGTCATGTGACCAAGTAAGGATAAATTTTTTGACTGATCTACAAAATCTAACTTTCAAGTCATGTGACCAAGTAAGGATAAATTTTTTTGACTGACCTGCAAAATCTAACTTTCAAGTCATGTGACCAAGTAAGGATAAATTTTTTGACTGATCTGCAAAATCTACTTTCAAGTCGTGCTGACCAAGTAAGGATAATTTTTTTGACTGATCTGCGAAAATCTAACTTTCAAGTCATGTGACCAAGTAAGGATAAATCTAACTTTCAAGTCATGTGACCAAGTAAGGATAAATTATTTGACTGATCTGTGCGAAATCTAACTTTCAAGTCATGTGACCAAATAAGGATAAATTATTTGACTAATCGGCGAAATCTAACTTTTAAATCACGTGACCGTGTAGTGGGAATATAAATTTTTGCGAAATTTTTAAATAACTCTAATGCAATGCATCGTGACCAAGTAAGGATAAATTATTTTGCCTTATCTGTGAAATCTAACTTTCAAGTCATGTGACCAAGTAAGGATAAATTTTTTTGCCGGATCTGTGAAATCTAACTTTCAAGTCATGTGACCAAGTAAGGATAATTTTTTTTAACTGATCTGCGAAATCTAACTTTCAAGTCATATGACCAAGTAACGATATAAATTTTTGACTGATCTACAAAATCTAACTTTCAAGAATGTGACCAAGTAAGGATAAATTATTTGACTGATCGGCAAAATTTAACTTTCAAGTCATGTGACCAAGTAAGGATAAATTATTTGACTGATCGGCAAAATCTAACTTTCAAGTCATGTCACCAAGTAAGGATAAATTATTTGACTGATCGGCAAAATTTAATTTTCAAGTCATTTGATCAAGTAAAGATAAATCTTTTGACTGATCTGCAAAATCTAACTTTCACGTCATGTGACCATGTAATTAAAAATTTTTTGACTAATCTGTAAAATCTAACTTTTATATCACGTGACCGTGTAGTGGGAATATAAATTTTTTCGAAATTTTTAAAGAACTCTTACTCTTTTTTTTCATAAGAAGTCTTCCTAATTTGAACCAAAAACTCCAAACGCTATTTGGTCAAGCCTTTTCACTCATAAGAAATGTTCATAATTTGGACCAAAACATCAAACACTACTTGGTCACGCCTTTTTACTCATAAGAAATATTCCTAATTTGAACCAAAAACTCCAAACGCTATTTGGTCACATTTTTTTATCCTTAAAGATGCTCATAGTTTGCACCAAAACACCAAACACTACTTGGTCAAGCCTTTTCACTCATAAGAAATGTTCATAATTTGGACCAAAACATCAAACACTAGTTGGTCACGCCTTTTCACTCATAAGAAATGTTCATAACTTGGACCAAAACACCAAACAATACTTGGTCACGCCTTTTTACTCATAAGAAATATTCCTAGTTTGGACCAAAACTCCAAACGCTATTTGGTCACATTTTTTTATCCTTAAAGATGCTCATAGTTTGCACCAAAACACCAAACACTACTTGGTCACGCCTTTTCACTCATTAGAAATGCTCATAATTTTGACCAAAACACCAAACACTACTTGGTCACGCCTTTTTACTCATTAGAAATGATCATACTTTCCCACAAAAACACCAAACACTACTTGGTCACATTTTTTTCTTCATTAGAAAAGTTCATAATTGGGACTAAAAACACCAAACACTATTTGGTCACGCCTTTTTAATCATTAGAAATGTTCATGGTTTTGAACAAAAACAATAAACACTACTGGGTCACACTATTTTTTTTTCATTAGAAAAGTTCATAATTTGGACCAAACACTACTTGGTCGCTACTTTTTACTTATTAAAAATATTCCTAATTTGGACCTCAAACACCTTACACTACTTGGTTACACCTTTTTTATCATTAGAAATGTTCATAGTTTGGACCAAAACACCAAACACTACTTGGTCACATTTTCTTCTTCTTTAGAAATGTTCATAGTTTGGACTAAAAACACCAAACACTACTTGGTCGCAACTCTTTACTCCTTAAACATTCAGATATTTTTCACATAAAACCCTATCTTTCATTAAAAGCTCTCCTCACTTCCATTATTCGTCCAAAAATTTCTTCGATATTTAAAGAATTTTATTGAAAGTTCAGGTGCAGAGGAGTTGCTACCTTGCACTTTTGCGACCGAAAACGCCCGACGAGACAGAATAAGATATACCGTTTTCTATTGATATTTTTTGAGAACATTCAATTTTTTTAAGCTTTAGGGTGTTCTTTCTTTTGAATCTTAACCCTAAAAATATTATTAAAATTTTTACGGCGATCGGTAACCGGTATGACCGATTTTAAGGGATCCCAACCGTGATCAGGATAGGATAGAGTGATCTGTCGAAAACGAAAGTGTCTCTGAACTTGTGACCTGGTTGATGTATGTATCAAAAAACTTCTTTCTTCTACATTTTGACTTGTTATAAGGAGACTTTATCATTACTTTTAGAGATACGAAAGAAACTAGCTGAAAAATTTTCGATTTTTAAAACTTCCACATATAGATCATTGTGAAAACTAATTTATTTAAAATTATTCAAAAAAATAAAAATAATATCAAATTCGATTCCATTATTTATTAGTTTTCTTGTGCCGCTTCTTAGAAGCCGTATACAGTATGTTCTTTATAAAGTTTTTGATAAAAAAAGGGTTCAGACATTGAGATTTCAACCTTTTGTATTTCATTTTGCTAGACGGAACAAGAAAGCGATCATCCATTCACTTTGGGTGCTTTTTCACTACGCTAGATAGATAAGTGGTTCTCATCAACGGTCCTTTTCATAAATTTCTAAGGGTTGTAAAAAATATACCATGCAGATTCATGCTTAATATCAGATTTTGATCGCTTCATATTAACATTCCAGATTTAACGTCGAAAATCCAAGAGAGGGGTAGAGCTCTCTTGGCTTGGTTTGCAATAAAATATTATTATTGCCATGAATTCAGAGCATCAACATTTATCAGCAGTAAAATGGTTTGGTTTTTGGATAAAATGAAAATTCTGCCTCCACTGTTGGAGAGCTGTTTATAAAAACGAATGACTTATAATTACTTTCGATTAAATTTTGTCAACCATGCAGCAATCAACTCCAAATTCAAAGGGTCGTAAACGCTTTGACAACTATTTTGGGAGTCAGTAATGTTTTCCTATCAATTTTCTTTGTTTCAGCTAATCGATTTTCGCCAGACAGTCTCAGTGAAAAAGCACCCTTTATTATGTTTGTTTGTTAACACCTTTAAAAAAAGAGAGATCAACCATAGACTATTTCTTGTTTCATTTGTTTATTAACACCACCGCATGAAAGAACAATTTCTTTGTTTAATTTCAACAGCTACCGGGTGCGCCACAAAAAAGTTTCTCTCTTTAAAACTAATCTTCTAGAAATCTAAAGATTTTAAAAGAACCATTTCTATTTTACTGGAAAGAAGAAAGATAAACTTAAATTTTGATGGGTCATTTATTAAATTCCATTCATTAGATCAAAAGTTATGCTCAATTGAATAAAAAAGTTACTTTCTGAAAGTGCTCGAAAACGTTGAAAATCGACCTATCAAATTTTTATATTAAAATTGGTAATCGCAATAACCTTTACATGATTAAAAGCATTTTTCAGTGATTAAACACATAAAATTTCGAGACTGAAAGGCCAAAAGGGTTTAAAATCTTCATTAAAATCACTTTTAATTTACTTTTACCGAAATTTTCCTCCGATTTTCGGTTTTAAATTGGATAAAGTCTATGTAAGGCTGGATTTACCTCGAAACCAATATTTTATGTATTTTCATGAATTTTACCAGATTTTTTTGTTTTTTTCGACGAATTTTCTGCCTTTTATTGAAATTTATCTTTCCTTTACATAACAAAAGGTCATTTAGACAGCTAATTATCATTTTTAATGACTGAAACGAAGGATAATGATGTATCATGTAATTATGCTTCTGTTTAATTTGATAGGTCGATTTTCAACGTTTTTTAACAATTTCAAAAAGTAACTTTTTTATTCAATTGAGCATAACTTTTGATCTAATGAATCGAATTTAATAAATGACCCATCAAAATTTAAGTTTATCTTTCTTCTTTCCAGTAAAGTAGGAATGGTTCTTTTAAAATCTTTAGATTTCTAGAAAATTAGTTTTAAAGAGAGAAACTTTTTTGTGGCGCACCCGGTATAAAGGTGTTACAGAACAATACAATAAAAAAAGCAAGTAGAAACCACCTCTAATCTCAAGATCAATCAGAAATAATTTATGCGATTATTCATGCATATACATTATGACGTAAAAGAGAAAATAACAATACGAGACGAAGTAAGGATATGTGACGAAGTAGTGCTATGCACAGGGGGGGGGGGGGGTGGGGGGGCTTTTCCTGTACCACCCTTTAACTTTTGATCTAGTGGGTCTTTTTGGATGAAATTTGGCACATAAGATCCTTGTCACACAAGGTAACTTTTGACAAAAACTTTTTTTGACGATGTCACTCATCATGCCCAAAGTGAGCAAAAACCGAAAGTTTCCTTTGTTCTTATAAATAGCTATTGTATTATAACAAAGGCTTTAGAAAAAGTTGTCTGAGTTTAACAGGCTTATTTTAGCCTAAATATTTAATAAATTACGGTTTAAACGATATATTTGACATAAAAAAATAAATTTGTATTGGAAAAGTGCCAATTTTGATGACACCCCACTGTCAGAAATGTCATCATGCTCAAGGTGTGAAAATTTTGAGGTGTCAAATTTTTTTTATTTTGAAGCTAAATAAAAGTTTACAGAAAATTTCATGGCAAAAGCTCTATTATTTTAGGAGCTATTACCAAAAATTTGACCTCCGAACAGAAACACCCCCCCTAGGCCAAATAGGGTTAAACAACGGTGGAGATTCAGGGCCCTCTTGTCGCTTCAATATCAATACTGGTTTTTGAATAGAGGTTTTGAAGAATGTCGATCAGGGTTGTGTCTTCAAGCTCAGGTGATAGACGAAGATGGATAGACTTCCATTAGCCACATTCCGCGGACGCGGTCGAATTGGCGTGTAGGGATAAATTTTTCAAAATGGTAGATTTCGCTTTCGTTTTCAGTTAGGCGGCCTATGGATCTGAGCACTATAAGAAAAATAAACAGATTTAGCAAAGAAGAAGCTGAGGAATCAGATGCGGATCTAGGATTTTGAGGGTACCATGCAAAAACTTAACCTTTTTATCAGGTTTAAATTAAAATTTTAGTCGCAATTAGTGTGAAAAGTGTGTCCTTTCTTTCTCTCATAAAAACCATTAATTTTCAGTAATTTAAAAAAAAATCGTTCTTTCCTCTGTATAATAATAACAAGACCAAATAAAAGAGAAACCATATAAATATTTAATGAAAAGCAAACAGCAAAAGAGCAAAACAAATTTGAGAGTTTTATCTATTACTGTACTTTGTATAACAAGAAAAGTGTGTAAAGAGGGCAGTATAGAGTGAGAAAGATCTCTTCTATCAAATTTGTTTTTTTTAAATATTTGAAGTCATAAAATATTTTCCATGAATTACATTTTAAAGATATTACATACAACATATATACCTACAAATATATTACAAACAATCCCACCAAATAGAAATTCTTGTTGATACAAAAAAATTTTTGTCTGTTTTGAAATTTATTTTGCAATCTTGAATTCCAAGAGTTCCATACAAAAAAATGTCATTTAACTGTAAATCCCATGTTGTAATTTGATCAGTGTCCATAGGCTCAATCTCACTGTCTCAGTCCACAGTGGGATTGAATTGTATGCAAAGTTTTACGACTACGCAAATGAAAATAATATACCGGTAATACACATCCTGAATTCAAAACTACGCCAACCAGTACACATACAAGACGGGGTGGAGAATTCATACCGTGATTGACAGCAATAATCTTGAGGACCCTCATATTGTTTGTATATGTAATTTTTTTATGAACTTCAGAATTCAGTTCTATAAAAACATCCATTATTGGCATTGATTTTCAAGCCAGCACATAAATGTCTTCTGCAACCTCATCCTTGAAGCATGACCTTTGATGTGTTTGTACCCTTTGTGTATCCTTATTAAACATCGAGCTGTCAGTAAAGTGTTCAACAAAGCCAAGACCAAAACCAAAACAAAGCTAAGTGAGCAACTATCAAAAGAAATCTCCTGATGGTCAACCTCCTGGTTGTTGTTGGGGTTTCGATTATGTACTGCTTGCTCATTTTCTCCATAGCATTGTTCTTGAAACTGATAGAACGCTTCCCAACGCTTCTTTACTCGTTCATATTTAATTTTCTTGATCAGTTTGTACTGGGATTCAGGAACTATAACATCTGGTAAATCATTAGAAGATGATTTGAAACAAACTCCAATGTTCAGAACATATGACACCAAATTTCCAATTAAATCCTTCTGTTTTGAAAATTTTTTTGTACTGTTTTCACAATTCAGGATCCTTTGGCAAACGATGGAATTTAATAGGGTTACCATTAGAGTCTTTCACTGTCTTTCGATCTGAAAGTATTAAAACACAAGCTGGAACTGCAGTTACTTTTCATTGTGGATTGTGAAAACAACTCCGATCTGCTAAAAATTTCAGTCTTCTTTAAGGAAAACATAAGATACAAACCTCCAAGATGTGATCGGCTTTTTTGGCGGTTGGGCGGCCGGGCGGTCGTCGGGCGTGTTTTATATGGGCGGTAAACGCCATTTTATTCACCCTTCCGCCATCGCGCGCCAAAATTTTTTTCTGCCGCGTGGTTTTCCCTCCGATGAAAAAGAAGAAGGACTGTTGTGTAGAACTGGAAGAAGGATAACCAGATACGAAGGCAAAGTGTTGCAGAATCGAGAAGTTCTCACCATTTTTTAACTTTTTTTTTTGTTGTTGTTTGCAAATCAATGAGGAGTACGAGAAGTGTGGCTTGAAAGTTGGCTCCATGATGGCATGATTCTTTTCTGACGAAAGAATATTTGGGATTTTTTTGTCCGCTCAGGTATAAACAACATTTTTTCTTTAACTTAACCTAATATTTAGCTTTCATGCCTTTATGGGATGGGGAGATCGTATGATCACAAGGACAAGTAAGGAATTCCTGATCATAACAAGGGGCCTAAAACACGTCAAGTTAACATGACATCTATCCATCTATTTATATAAGTATTATTGGCATAAGGCGTCATATAAAATTTAAAATAAATATTATTGCCATTATAAAAACTTGAGCCTGATTCTTTAAAGGGACCCTCCGGCCATTTTTAAAGTTTCTCTCATAACACTGCTAACATGAAAACATCTACGAAAACGTTTCTCTTTTCCCTCAAAAGCTNCTACCTTTAACAAGTGTACTCACCAGACGTTACCAGGAATGACAGATAAAAAAATCACTCCATTAAAGATTAGTGAATAAGTTACCACATAAACAATAGTGTTTTTCTATTTACTTATTAGTACTTTTTAGTAAAAGAAGTGGTAACTAAAAGAAACAGAAAAGAACATAATATAATAAACATGCTACATATATATCTGGTCTGGCAATTATTCCGTTTTAACCTGTAACCTGAAACCTTAAACCTTAAACCTGAACCTGAACCTGCGTTCCGAACTAGCCGTGAGTTAGCTATCTTGGATTTTTTAGAAAAATTTAACTTAAATTTTTATAAACTATATAAACTATTAAATTTTTTTTGTGTGAATCCAAGTTTGAAAAGTTGAAAAGTTTTTAATTTCACGTTTTCGAATGTGAATTCAATTCATTTGAAAATATACAAAATTTGAGGCATACTGGAGAAGTGGGACGTGGGACGGTGGGACGCTCAGGTGGGACGCTCGAGTGGGACGCTCAGGTGGGACGCTAAGGTGGGACGGTAGTGGGACGGTAGTGGGACGCTAAGGTGGGACGGTAGTGGGACGCTCAGGTGGGACTGTAGTGGGACGCTAAGGTGGGACGGTAGTGGGACGCTCTCTCGTAAGGCTTTTGTATTTTTGCTTCTCTGATAATTATGTACGAGTAAAAAAGAACTCAATATGAGTAAATGAATACTTTCACAAAACACATATACATGATCTGTTCTTCAGTTTTCAACCTACACAGGATTTCTGCCAAAATATATATATTGATTTTTTTTATCATATAGTGGATGATAAACGAATAATAATAAACCAGCCGAGGCTGGAAGGTCAGCCGATAGAGCTTAGCTAGATAGCTTTAATAAGTGGGTTAAGGTATGTGTACACCTTTTTTCCGATTTTTTGACAAAAATTTTTTTTTCAGTCAAAGTGGAAGAAAAGTTACTGGATTTCATTTTGGTAAAATCGTGATCTTAAAATCTTTTTTTGATCCAGAGTTATAACCATTTAAATTTCAAAACAAAGTTCGTCTTATGATGGATTATTTACTCAAATAATTGTCTCTTTCGGAAGCAACAAAGACAAAAGAGAGAATTCAGCTGATGTTTAGTCTCACCTCTATTGAATAGTAATATTTTTGACACATTTCACTGATTACTCAAATAAACAGCAATCATCTCGTTAAAAATTTCAAATTGATGTAGAAAAAAACGAAATTTTACCACACCATACTACTTTTAACGAAGTTAAAGTCACCCATAGCATTTAGATATCGACTTCATTCTTTTTTTATGAGATTCCCAAAAGATCAAACTTAAAAAGTTTGTTATTTCTAACAGAGTTGTTTTTCCTCAATTTACAGATAACTGAAAAAATCACATTTAAATTTACTTTTTCATCGATACTTTTACAGAATTTAGGATTTAAAGAGTTAAAGTCAATTCCAAAAAAAATCCTAAGATCCTAAAAATCCTTTTTAGTTCAATCTATCGGGAACATAGTATCGAAATTATTTTTTCAAAATTCAAAAGCTATGGGTGAATTTAACTTCTTTGAAGTAGGTAAGGTTGAAATTCTTAAGATTTTAAATATATCCTGCCCAGTTTTTTAAATTCAGCTGAAACTTTTACCATTAGAAAGAGAATATTATTCGCTTTCAGAAAATGTATACTTTTGATGTATAAAAATTTGTTGTTCTAAAGATATGATCAATTAAAGAGAATGTGTCAAGAAAGGTGAACACATACCTTAACAGATGTACTGAAACAGAGTAGACTAAAAATGTTGAATAATGTACAAAATGTGAAACATTTGATAACTTGATTTAAAATTATTTAAAACAAGCCTGAGAGCTCCTCCAACCCCCCCCCCCCCACGAGAAGATCACAGTATACTTCTCTTTAGCATTGTAGCACTGTTTCTATGACATCAAACAATTAAGCTGTAGTTCATTACTATAAAATGAAAGAGAAACATAGTGTAATTAAACTTTTTGTTAATTTCATTCCAGTCAGTTATGATACATTTTTTTCTGTTGGAGATGTAGACAATATCCACATCTTATCTAGAAATAATGAATAAGAAAATTGCCAAAACGTCAGAACCAAAATAAAGACTCGAATTTTTTGTTTTACTTGATAAAACTCCAATAACACTTTAAACTAACAAGCTACAAACTTTAAGTCACAAAGCGCAAACTCCAGAAAAACACAATTTGCATCAAAAACTTTGCAAAACGTAGTTCATATTTATAACATTTCAACAGGAACTGTATTTTGGTAGAGTTGGTCAAATTACAAAAACCATTTGTCTGTTGTCTGCAAGGCCAATGAGGTACGTAAAAACTGACTGCTATTCAGTCAAAGCCAAAATTTGGCAAGGCCAGAAAAACATAATTTGCATCCAGTCTGCGTATAAATTTTGTAGTTTTATACCGTCAAGTTACACAACATGCACACAACCATCTTGAAGACTTTGCTGGTGGCAAATGATAATCGAAAGCAAAACTTAAAATTCATAACTATGCAGGGAAGCTCATTTTTCCCCAATTTTGCTTTAAACTCCCTTTTGATTGGTCTATGAATTTGGGAGATCGCTTTACCGCCTTGGTGGAATAAACACACGACCATAATAAATAAATTCAACAGGGCAGCGGAGTAGCAATTAATTATCGCCGTTCATTCCATTCCATCATTCAGTCAAAACGTGCGCCAGATTAGAAAAGGTTAGAAAAACACAATCTGCGTCCGGAACTGCGTGAAAAATAGTTTGATCAATTTCAACAAGAACTGTGTATATTAATATTAATATAATTGATCAAATTCCAAAGACCATTTGTCATAATTTTGCAAGTCCAATAATAGGAGATGTGATGTCATCATTTGGTTCCCGTCATCTGACCGACCCTGATTTACGGTCAGCAGGTAGATTTGGAGAGTCGGAAAGCTTTTCCGTTTCTTTGCTAGATTTCCACTGTCGACCTCTGCACGCTCTGTGTTTACAAGTTTTCAAATCGAAGTAGCGAGCCGCATGCTAATGGAGAGTAAACCGAAAACCAGTTTATCCACGGTTTCTCAATTTCTTAATTCGGATCAGTCCACACGGATTCCCTTTCAACAAGATGTAGCTGCTTCTTAAAAGAAAAATATTTTCGACCGACCGACCGACCGAATGACCCCCACTTTTTAAAGTAGAAATGACGGGAACCAAACAATTTTTTGCGATTCGCCTTATCAAACACGTCCAAACCAACAAGTCCAAAAAAGCACGATTGCATCCAGTCTTTATCAAATTTAGACAGTAGCTGTACTTTTGTAAACTTTATCAAATTCCAATAACATTATAACACCATTAATCCCACCTAGAGGCAAACAAGAAAAATATGTTTTTATTGCAAAAACTAATAAAAAGCAGCAATAAAAAGTATCAGAAAATTCAACATAAACAAAAACTTGAGCAAACGGCTTTAAACCTTCAAAAGATGTAGCAAAAGAATCCCCTTGATGAAAATCATGTCTTTGATTTGCCGAGTTAAAAAAATAAATGACAGAAATTGAAGCTTGCAACAGATTTACACTGGAAATACTTTGGTACAACACTGACTTATCACATCTGACTTATCGCTTGAGCCGCCATCTTGAAACACCACTGATCTGTAAAAACAACGCACGCTAAAAGTACGCAAAAAGTTCACCCGATCGGAAGAAAGTTTAGAAATCATAGTAAGATCGGAAAATCAGATTTTTTTTTTGCTGTCTTATGGAACTGGACGAAGAAAATTTTACCTATTTGAATGCTCAGCTTAGGCTGACCAATAATATTCAAATTGGATGTTTGATCGAAAAGCTACCAAGCAATATGCGTGCGAGTCAGAAATAAACACCGGAAAATGTGTAATCAATTTCTGGCTCCTTATCTTCAGGCTCATATTGTCTAATTTATAGAACAATTTTATTATTTTCCAACACTTTCAATCCTTTGCAACTTTGTCTAGGCTAAATCTGGGAACCTAATGGCCAGTAAAACTTTTTTACCCCCTTTAATCATATATAACAGGTTTCAATAGGTTTTAGATTCTTCACACTAAGGTTTTTACAAAAGTGGTCCAGCAGCAGCCTGACTATATTTCGAAGAGTTTATATTTATTGAGAATAACAAAGTAATCATTCGAATCAGAGGGGTTTCCCCAGAAACACGATTTTGAATTCGAATGAAAAGAAAACATTCTAATTGTAATAAAGGGCTTTCCCCTCAGCATGAGTGGGACGGTAGTGGGACGTTCAAGTGGGACGCTCTTTTATTAGAATATTGTCTTTTTGTCTTTATAATTATTTAATGAAAAATGTGAAATCAATTTCTGGCTCCTTTTCTTTTGGTTTGGCTAATAATTTATAGAACACTACTGTAAGTCTGCGATAACGTATTTCGAAAAAAAATGACCTTCACTAGGACTTTGCTAATTTTAAAAGGTAAGGAAACCACATCTATCAGTATTCATTATTTATTGAACATCAAAGTAAAAGACAAATGACAAATTAGGCCTTTTATAATTCTATAACCCTTTAACCCAATAATCTTATAACAACAAACAATTTGGAAGTGCTCTGAATTAGGTTGGACGGGTAGAGTTTTAACTTAAAGTTTTCAAGCTAGACTTAAGACCTTAGGAACACCCCCTCTCACAGCCCCACTAGAGAGACCCTTCCCACTGGAAAATTTGGTCATAAAACCGTCCCCGGTGAAAAATTTTACCCTAATGTGGATACTTTTATTATTCATGCTGATGGTGTAACCCTTTGTTGTCGATTCGAATGTTTTCCTTTCATTCGAATTTTGAATTCGAAAAGTAAACATCTTGTCTCTGGGGAAATCCCTGTGATTGGAATGTTCATTTTTTATATGATACTCTCGACCAATCAAATTCCAGACACGTGACCATAATATTTTGATTTGCGTAGTATTGGATTATCCCTTTAAAATCAGTTCTCGCAGATTTAGACATTTAGCCTCTAGGCTAAAAAGAGCGTTAGAATTGTTGAAATTGCTCTGTAAATTACACAATTGAATTACACAAAAAGAGCCAAGAGGAGGAGCCAGAAATTGATTTATCTGACTGACTAGCTTTTTGTGTCTTTGTAGCTTCGATCAAATTGATTATGTTATTATTTTATAATCCATTCACTATGAAAAAAGTCAAAAACATTTCGATCGATCTGTGTATTGTTTATAAGTACTTGACCTGTCCCTCTTCACTGTATTATAAAAAGAAAAAGACAAAATACATATAAAAGAGCGTCCCACTACCGTCCCACTTGAGCGTCCCACTACCGTCCCACCTTAGCGTCCCACCTTAGCGTCCCACTCCCCTACCGTCCCACCTTAGCGTCCCACTACCGTCCCACCTGAGCGTCCCACTACCGTCCCACCTGAGCGTCCCACTACCGTCCCACCTTAGCGTCCCACCTTAGCGTCCCACTCGAGCGTCCCACCTGAGCGTCCCACCGTCCCACGTCCCACTTCTCCAGTATGCCAAAATTTGAATGTTTTTATTCGAAATTCGTGTGTTTTGTTTGGAAATTCGAATTCTTAAACGAGGGTACATTATACACGGAAAAAATAGAAAGATCTCTATGGTATCTCGCTAATTTGAAAAACTTCGCTGATTTTTTTCGAAAAGAAAACTTTAACGATGTAGATAGTATTATTAGAATATTTCAGTTGGAATACCATCATTTCCTGTAAAGATATTTTACATTCGACTTATATAAGTGACCTACCCTAAAAAATGATTGTAAGTGCTGTAAAATGTTGATTTTTAACCAAAACTGTCTGAAATTTTGTCGAAACAGACGATTTTAATTGCAGGAACTTGTTTTTTAATCCTTAGACTGTGTTTGTCTTTACTTCAAATTTTCAACACTCATGCAAATAAAAAAAACAATATAGGTAAAACTTGACGGTATCCATCGTCGCAAACGCCAGTCTAGCTTATTGATGATACGGATGGTATAGTAGATACTTTCTAATTCTCTCTTTACAACGGGAATCTGAATTATTTTCAATAACAATGGGAGTACATCGAGTAATGGAAAAAGTTCTCGTAAATACGCTTTTTATGCTTCAAATGGGAGGATGAAAACCATCAAGGGACTTTAAATCTTCATAAAAAAGAGGAGCTTAGCAAATAGAAACCGTCATTTATATATGATAGTTTCTTTCAGAAGTTTGAAGGAGATTTCAATTAATCTAAAATGGGAACTTATCGAAAAGCATAACGGAAAATTGAAGAACAGCAACTAAATCGTCAGTGTATGAAAATGGAAAAGAATGAAAAGAACTAAAATATCTTGCTCTTTTTACAAATTCGAGGTTGACGTGCGAAAGCAAATAATCAATACTTAGATATTTCAAAACAATCATCATCATCATCATTGCTCGACCGCAGTCGAGACAATGGATTCCACTCGCTGGCGCCAGGAGTCGCGGTCGTGCGTAGCAGTGCCCAGGTCGCTAAGATCAAGGCCTGTATCCCTGCTCACCACATCCGGAAAGGTAAGTTTTCTCGATCTCTGAGCCACACGTTTAGGTTTCCAAAGCAAAAGGGAGGAAATAATCTCAGATGAGGCACGGAAACAATGACCAGCAAATTGAACGCGCTTGGCTTTAAGGAGGAGGCTTTAAAACAATCATAGGTATAAGGGACAACAACTTATATCCACTTTTTGCGTGAAAGACCTCTTTTTTTATCTGTGCATTGGCTTTAAAAACTTATATTTCGTAGAAGGTGCCACGCCTTCTTAAATTCGAGAATTTGCAACGACATCACACGATATTTTGAATAATTGACATCAGAATAATTTTCGTTAGAAAGTCACGGGGTTTCTTCGATTCGAACGTCAAATCTCTTTTTAGACGGAGGTTTTATTGGAAAGGTAGTGCTAATTTTCTATCTCAGCCATGTATGAAAAAGAAAATTTTAAACATACAGTTTAAACCACGACGTATCATCAACTGCTTTTTCGACAGAAAATAAGGTTTTTGTACCAAGACTGCATGACTACTTCTTTCATACTCAAATCAATCCCCGGATAAACGTAGCTAGTGTACTATTTTAGCGTGACTGACACAAAACATGAAATTCTTTTAGTATATAAAGCACTGACCTTTATATATCCCTGGACAAAGCTATATCCGCCATCTTTGATCGAAGTTTTTTTTGAAAGGGTACCATTGCAAAGAAGCCATTACAATGTTAAGGTCTAACGGCGCTATATCATTAACATTAAAAGTATTCAAGTGGACCTAGCGTTCTCGATGCATTTACACGGCTATTGAGTAGTGCTGCCATTAGAGTACCACTTTAAAAAAACTCTGATCAAAGATTTTTCTTGGCCAGGATTGAAAAACTTGGTCCAGGCATATATAAAGGTCAGTGTATAAAGATGTTACTGAACTGACACATTTTGTTTTTTTGCCAAAGTTTCCAAAAATATGCTGGAAACACCGGTTTTCGGGAATTTCAATTATTTCGGGTATTCTTTGGGGTCAATCAGTAACGTAAATACAGCCTGGGATACATAAAGACGAGGTTGACTTTAAAGTTTTTTTAAGTGACCTTGCCTTTTTTTATTTTTAAAAACTTTCAAGTATTTTTTTTCATTTTTTGTTTCATCGAGGTGGGGGCTACATTCTTAAAATTCAGCTGGGGACTATTTTCGTTAGCCCCCTCCTGAAGATTGCCGGGGGCTGTAGACTTTTCATTCTATGTGCACAGAAAAAAAATTAAGTCAAGGTTCCAAATTTTCAAAGAAAGATTATCCAGCTTTTGCATTTCAAAAAACTTTCTGGAAAAGATTTTCGATTTGGTGAAGTTTTTATTTCACCCGTGAAGTCCTTGTAGTCCGCCGAAATGCGATTTCTTATCAGGAAAATCAGCTTCTTTTTCATGGGGTTTAATATTAACTATCTAAAGGTTTGATACGAAAGTTCTCTTCTGTTGACAAGCTGTCGTATCGTTGACAATTTATTTTTTTATAGAACATACGAAGTGATTTATCAATCGATGGACAACTGTTATTTTATGGTTGACTCGGCGCTCGGTTTCGTCAAGGTACGCCAAAAAAGACAACCAGAAACTTGAATAAAATTTGGGTTGGGTCAACCTTTGTTAAAGAGAAAATGAGGTACGTTATATTTTACTGAAATTCCTTTGTTACGGGATTATACAAAGACAAAAATGTACCTAATTATCTGTAACTCGACACTTCTTTGTCAACTAAAAGCAAAGGTTAAATCAAAAATCCACATTCTGAGACACACTGAAGTTATTTTTTAAGGCAATTTAACCACCATTTTAATGTTGTGTGTTTAAAAGTTAGCACTGAGGTTTTATTTGTCTGTGACAAAAAAACGTAATTTGATGCCTTTGTACTGTTTTTATTTCACTCAATACGTAAAATTAAAATTTTGTGGTTTTGAAGCTTTTGAAGGTAATACCTTCTTTGTTTACGAGATTGCTGTTGGAATGGTACATTTGGAGTAAATAATTTTGAATGATACAATTGATTTTATTTCAAGAAGAAAATAATTCGATAGGTGAGACAAAACAATTATTAAACTTGATAGAAATTGACACATATATTGAATTCCATTAGAAGAAAGTCTCGAATCTATCAATCATCTTAAAAAGGACTAAGTATGGTAAAAAAATGTGTTTTTAGAAAAAAGATAATTACATTTTCTTAAGGTTTAAAACTAATATAGCTATAGCTTACTTTACTTCTATCCAACTACTTTATCTAGCTTTTGTGCCCTTATTGCATTGGCGTTGGCAATCTATCATTGGGAAGATCTGGATTTGTATAAGGGTGAAAAAGAAAGGTAAACCTTACTTGGAGGTTGAAATTAAAAGGACCGGTAAAGGGCGGACAAGGTATATCCTTCTAGTATGAAAAATAGGAAATTGCAATGTGTTGTCCAGGGAAAAGTAAAATTGTTATTGTTTAGAGGTATAAACCTAGCTTGAATTCGGTTTTTGAATTCTAAATACAATTAGGTCAATCAAAAATTATGATGAATAACTGAAATTTTCAAAAATTCAAAATCAATGAATTAAGATGACCGCTGTGTCCTAGACTCTTCTGAAAAATATACATGAATTTTTGTGCCAGGACTAAGATGAAACTAGAACACACTTTCAATGATGTATTCGCAACATGGCTGGTTGAAAATACTTTTGCTCTCAAAAAAAACATCGTTTTTATTTCTACTTTCTATTCTACACCAAATGTCAAAGTATCTCGCCATGTCATGGCTAAAAATAAAATTTGCAAAGAAAATCATGCAATCGGCGTCGTTCTATTAAAAGGTTGTTTTGAATATAAACATCCTTTCAGTTTAATTGAGTGGTTGATCTTGTGTCAGTAGGGAACATCTACTAAAATGAAGTGGCGATTTATACTTTAGAAGCATCACTGTCAAAATTTGGTTTAAAATTTCTGTGCAATTGGATGTGTGTTATCTTTTACAATTTTTTGTACCATATGAAACATTTTGAGTTTTCTCTTTGCATCATAAGCTACGAAGAACAAGTTTCCCGGCAGAACAGCACTACTTTTTTTGGTAATAGACTTTGCTGCAATTTGCATACCTATAACACCGAAAACAACATACATATGTCGGTGTTTTTTTTAGAATGTACCAAATTGTATTTTTTGGTTATCTCCTGTTCAAGGCAATCTTTTTTAATGAAAACTTTTACATGAGTATTTCAATTTATTTTGAGAAAAGGAGAAAATATGAAATATTCCGATTTTTTTAGTCCAGCTTTAATTGGATGAGTTGAACAGCTATAATCTAAGGACAAAATTAGGAGTAATATAGGATGAGAGCTTTCTTATGTGCAGAAGGATGAAAAATTCCACAGTTAATTACTCCTTATCTATGAAAGATTCCGTCTTGAAATTATATTCTCAAATAGTGTACCATATAAATTATTAGAAAATGTAAGCAAAATGATGAAAGGAGTAGAAAAGGATGATATATTCCAAAAATATTGATAAAAAACGGGTTATCAAAAAGAATGCTTTAAAAATAATGGATATTATTTTAAAGGTGAAAATTAAATGAGTGTAATAGTAAAGAGTGTATCTTTTAGAAAATAGCAATAAATTCACCGAAAGAGTGACATAGGATAAAATATTCCACTTTTTATGTCACCCGAAATCGAAAATTCTGGAATTCTTCATCCTTTTCTACTCCTTAAATTTAAATTTGAAAATTTATGGTATCAACAATAGATTTCCAAAGAGTTTAGATGATAAAGCCGTTTTAAAAAACTGCTATAGTAAAAATGAGAAAATCTTGATTTTCTGGAATATTTCATCCCAAATTACTCCAAAACCTATATCATTGGAATCCTCTTGGAAAAATACGTCATTTCTGAAAATAAGGTCCAAAAATTCCTAACATCAAAAAACATATCGCGAAAGATGATTTATTAAAGATCTCTGAGAAGTCCCTCAGGTACATTCTAAAAAAACACCGACATATATCTCTTGTAAAATGGCGCTAATTCTCTGTCATTTTATCACGGTTTCACTACAAATTATCTACTAGATTATCCTCTCGTTTTGATTAGGTTAACAAATGGTGAACACAAGTTCGACAGAGACTTTTAGTCTCGAAGAAAAGCAACATTCTAATGGTATTTCATGGACGAGATTTCGGATTGTTCTTGTCGTGTTTGTGTTGTTGTTGCTGATTGTCGGCTTACTGACTGGGTTTTTGGCAGCAAAGAGTGCACGAGAAGAAGTAGAAGAAAAATATGCAAAGCTTGGAGGTAATTATAAACTATTAAGTATTAACTTTACCTTAAGCTGTCCCTTACATACATGTGTCGAAATTGTATTTAACAAGTAATGGAAACAGAGAATAACCACGTGTTTTCTGGAACAAGAGTGTTGGTCGCCATGACATAAAAAACTCGAACTTGAAAAATTCTATACACTTTTATTTTAAACTATCGATATCGTAATGAAAGACAAAATACAGAACACGACTGGCCTTTTAACATTACAGTAGTGGTCTCTTTTTATAGAATGTTTTTTCGTCATTTCTCTTTGGTTTTTATTCTTTGGACGAGTGTGAGCGCTAAATAATGACATGCTCGAATTGATTGGTATGGGTTTGACTTCAACCTGTACCTACGTAATCCTTCTTATCATCGTCAGCACTTTCTTAGGGAACGGTGATGCAGCAAAAACGACCTTGAATCCTCGCTCAACAACTGTCGTACCAAGCGGGAAACCTGCGTGTTCCGGCAAACAGTGGTGTAATGTACGACTGCCCGAACATATACGACCATATCATTACAATTTGGAGATACTTAGTGATGTCAAAAACCTGAAGTATGATGGTCAGGTGGAAATTCTCCTGTCAGTTTCAAAGCCTATTGATGTTATCCTTGTGCATATCAAGGAGAAATTGATCACTAAAGTCAATCTACAATCCATTGATGGTAAGAATAAATATATTTTTCCATATGTGCATTCAAGTTGTTTTTTATATTCTAAGTGTCCAACAATTTACCATTATTTTCTTTTCATTAAAATCTCTCGTCTCCTTCTAATCCGGGGATGCCACATTTACTTATAAGTTGGCTGGGATTTTATTTATTGCTAGACAATCTACTGAAATGTTTTAGGTAAGAGTGAAGTAGCGCAGATGGAGAGCCATTTCGCATACCCTGAAAACGAGTATTATGTCACGAAATTTGAAGAAGACCTCTCAGTTGGCAATTATTCCTTTACTCTCAACTTCAAATCCAACATATCAAGTACTTTGACTGGATATTACAAAAGCCAGTACAAAGAAAATGGACAAAATAAGTAAGTATTATTCTCTTCAAATTTGACTATGCTTGTATATCTTTTATTTGGTCCGTATTTTATTTGTAATTGTGCTGATGGCTGTCAGGAAAGAACAGTGGAATGACTGCACAGTGCTACTTTTTGACTATTTCGTTAATTTTTATGACTTTTCTAATATGAAGGTATATCGGGCCATCCCATTAAATTTCCATACAAGAGGGTGGAGGAACCTTTTCAAGTCAAAAAAAATATTTTTGAAATGTGTGGATACCCCCTGGAAAATGGCAAATTTTCAAAAATCCTTTGGAAAATTTCTTTTGATACCTTAAAGTGACGGTGGTCGAACTGAAATCGGTCTGTTATCCCCGGGAAATTTTAGAATAATATTTTACCCCCTGGGACAATGAAAAAACACTTTTTAGACCCCCTGGAAATTCTGCTCGGATTACCAACTGGAAATGTTCGTCCAACCCCCTATATGGATATAAAATGGAATTACCCATTACGACAGTAAGTTTTTGAAATTTGTTCGTCACAACCTGTGGTGTTCCATGACAAAACGCTTTGAATTTCAGGACATTATTGACGACAAAATTTCAACCAACCGATGCAAGAAGGGCTTTTCCTTGTTTGGATGAACCTGATCTAAAAGCGACTTTTTCTATTACAATGAAGCACCCTTCAGAATATCATGCACGCTCAAACGAACCTGGCCAAGTGATAGAAACTTCCAATGGAATAACGACAACAAGGTTCAATAAAACAGTCAAGATGTCGCCCTATCTAATTTGCTTTATCGTGTCGCAATTCCAATCAAAGTATGAAGGAATAACTGGCAATAACAACATGACGGTTTGTCCCTTTGACCTCTATTATTATTACTAATTTTAAATTTAATACCTATTCAAAAAATTCAGTAAAGTTTTCTTGAAGTATATTTCAAAATATTTGAATGGCATGGTGGCTGGATGCCAAGAGTGACCAAAACGTATTTCGTTCATAATAGCGCAGTACAACTATCAACAGATTTGAATTTGTGAACGAGAAAGTACTATCAAATCTTTCTTACTCTTTACCTTCAATGCCCCCGAAAACGAAAAAAAAACTCGCCAAATGTCAACTTGCATTCTGCTGCTTCCAAGAAGTACAGTGGTGAGACGTTGGTGCGAAAATAACTCGTTTAGACTCCGGTGAAGAATTTGAATTTCACTGGCAAGGAAACAAGAAGAAACGTCAAGCAGATGTCGGTATTCTTGTCCGGATACACAAAGATATTGACATTTCTACTCCCGACTTCTCAGACCCCTGCGTAATGGCAACGATCTAAAGGTTAACGAGTTCAATATTTACGAGTTGCAAACGGCTACGCACTAACAGAAGCAGACGGAACCGATCAACAAATAGTCATGTTCTACTCAAATCTAAACAAGGCAATCGTAATCACCATCATCCTTCGATCTAGGTCCGAAAGGAAATTGCAATCGTAAAGACCCCAAAAAGCAGAAGCTTATCGTTGTCGGGGACTTCAACGCTACAACTACCATTTTTCATAAAAGATTCGTATTGATAACCAAGAGGGGGTCGGTACTAAAATCTCAGACATATATGAGTACTATTTTTTTGCATACCATCACCACATATTAGAGAAGTGGTATTTTAGTACCCATGTAATAAAAATTTTAGGGACTTTTAGACAATGAGACCACCCAATTTTGGTCTGTTCAGAATAAATCTTGGGACCATTTTTCTCAAAAGTGCTGAATTTTGCAACATATTTCACTGCATGAAAAATGATCTTTCCGACTGTCCGATAGACGGTGAAAAAGATTTCTTTCTTCGTATTTACGTGCAACGTAAAGGATTTCTTTTCGAGTGCATGATAAGGACGAAAAGTATCCTTTTGAAGCTTTCCGAAAAGAATATATTTCCATTCTTTTCTGTAACCGAAAAGTTATCATTTTCTGTCTCGAAAAGTACTGGAAAGAATACCTGTTTCTTTTCAATTTACGAAAAGGATATCTTTTCGGTCTCGAAATTGCAGGGTAAGGATTAATTTTCTGATACACTTTAATGGAAAGACTAAATTATTTTATGATTTTCCGAAAAGAACTACTATCAGACGTTGGAAATTCACGGAAAGAAAAGATATTCTGCTGGTAAATTTATATAAAAAGAAAAATTTCATCAAACCTTCCGAAAAGAAGAACTATCAGAACAAGAAAGTGTACGAAAAGAACTAATTTTCTGATAAAATATTTGTTAAAGGAATAGGTTTTCATCGAAGCTCTTGCATAGGAAAGCTTTCTAAATTCGATATTGTACAGGAAGAATTGATTTTTTGATCTTTTTTGATGGAATGACTAAACTATTTATTTGGTGTACGAAAAATACTTCTGCTAGACGACGAAAATTCACGAAAAGAAAAAATATTTTGCTGGTAAATTTATATAAAAAGAAAAATTTCATCAAACCTTCCGAAAAGAAATACTATCAGAACAGGAAAGTGTAAAAAAAACAACTAATTTTCTGACGTATTTTAAATACGAAGTTTTCATCAACCGACATTACTGCCGTTTTAATGAAATTAGACGATAGATTAAATTCGATTTAATATTCTACTTGGATGATTTTCTTCTTTAAAATTAAAGTCAATATTAAATAAATTCATATTAATATATATGGTGAAGTTAATATATATGTACTCATAATTCTTGTGCTGAGTCCCCTACTCACTGGACACCCTGCCTCTGTACCCAATTTGGCTCCCATCCGCTGGTCACCCCAGTGGAGAAATAATTGCCAAAAAAGGCTTTAAATCAGTCCCACTAGAAAAAAATAATAACCTCTGAGCTTGCCACGCTCGTACTTCTAAAAAGTTTCACTTTTGCTAAAGCTCTAGCCCTATTCGATGCCCTTTTGAATGAACATATTTTAACTTGCTCGCAATTTGTGATTTCATGGTAAATTTTAGGACAACAAATTAGAGCAGAAATTGATTTTAGAGAAACCTGAAAGCATTAATTAAAACTTTATTAAAAACATTGTTTACGGAATATTACAGCTTGTCTGCACAGTCAGATCCCCTTTAGAAAACCCCAAAAAGATATCTTTAACGTTTGACAATAAAAGTATGTTTCAAAGTATGTTTCGGTGTTGCTTCACCGGCTGTTTATGTATTGGATGTATACTACTCTGGTCGGGCATTTATTTATTAAAAAAATTCATAATTTCCACATCCCCACCTTCAGAAAAGTGGCTCTTTTTGGAAATCCAAAGCTGTCAAAAAGAAAAAACATATCCTTTCAATTATAGTAATTGTCCGAAAATAATTACTTTTCCATCGAATCGAAAAACAAACATTTCTCAATTTTTGATATCACGAAAACTAATTCTTTCTTGTTTCAAAATTTGGAATAGATAATTTTTCGGAAAAAGGATTTGGAAATGTATAATTTTTTTATTTGATGTCCGAAAATATTTTTTTTTCGGGCTTCCAAAAAATGGAAAGAAGATGGTTTTATGCAGTGTTTGTTTTTTTGCGAGTATTGATACTTTTAAACAATGCTGCTTTACGAATTTAGCAAACTTAGACATTTGATTGATTGGATGCAAAAATAATTGAACTTGGGAAATTTTCTCATTTAGGAAAATTTAAAATTTCTTTTGAAAAATTTCAAAAATTATGAAAAAAAATCACGAAAAATTCTGAAAAAGATTTAAAAAATTGAAAGTCACTAATTTTAGTACCATTTTTCTAAATAATTCTCAAATCTTAGTCTGGATACCACCTTTTTGGTATTTTAGTACTCCATGGTACTAAAAGGATTTTTAATTTTTTTCGGTATACCACCACCACCACGTCACTAAACATCATGATGTCCCAGATTTTAGTACTGCCCCCCTAGCAAACTCTGTATTCGAACACTTTCTTCAAGCAACCGTATGATACATCGTTCTACATGGTACAGTAATGACGGAAAACCCGCAATGTCCTTGATTATATTCTTACTGAATCTTACGTCAAAAAGTATATGACAAACTGTAGAGTTTACCGATGTATAGGTTTTGACACAGTCCACCGACTACTCAAAGTGATCATTATTGTGTACACAACTAGAATTGCTCGAAGAAGATATACCAAAATACCAAACGAACCGAAGAGAAAGGGGCGAGAAGTGAAACCCTCCTAATTATCCGGAATGGGCCCTATCCCTGGATAGATACCTATTCTAGGACAGGGGAATTGCCACACTTACCAGACACTGCTAACCCTGCGCTTAAGACACCACAGAGTTATTGGTGTATAGACGACGATACTCGAACTACACGGGAGGACACACGTCTTCGCAGGTGTTGAGCCTATGAGTATCATCACCACACCACATGCAATGCCTAGCATGCTCCCCATACTCTTTCATCAGAGTGATGGTACCCAGTCCCACTCACAAGGCACGGGTCGATCCGTGCGAAGGTACATTCACTTGCCAAGTGAATCATAGCACCGAGTGAGAGTCGAACGATGTTAACGAACGCTTCCCAGCTGGCACACAACGTTGTTTCAACGTCTATCTAACGTTATATGTACTTTCGGTTTGTGTGCCAGCTGGGTTTCGTCCGTTCGATGAAGACGTAAATGTGTTTTCACAGAATCTTTTAAAAATTGTTGAGGAAGCTGCAAACGAGGAACTCCCTCCCAAATTAAAAATGACCAGCGAAAAAGAACTCTAGAAAAACGATAAAGAACTGAATTCTTTGCTCTGTTACCGATCGGATACAATTCGAAATGGAGATTGAACTCATTGATATACCAAATTATTATTATATTGCTGTATTGCAACAAATTACCTGCCAGTTCATCAATTTTGACCCTGCAAAAAAGAAGGAAATTGTATCTACCCTCAAATCCTTAAAGGATGGTAAATCCTAAAACGATTTTCCTGCAGAATTCATCAAGCATGCAGTCGAATCAAACATGCTACTGTCAGAGCTCGAGTATCTACTTCTTCAAATATGGACGAAGAAATCTATACCATCTGGGGTCATTCAAAACTTATGGAAAGGAGCAGCCTTATGGAAAAGAGTAGCTAAAGGAAGTGCAAAATACATCGTACAGAGGTTTACAAGTAGGATCAAGTCTTTGTAAAATTATGACGATGATAATAATCTTGAATAGACTTAAAGACTGGTATTACAAACAACATCTCGACCAGCAGTAAGGATTTAGACGGGGCAGAGAAACCGCAGACGGCATATATGTGACAAAAAGACTTCGGACAGAACACAAAAGTAACTCTATCTCCTATTCGTTCATTTGAGCTCCGTGTTCGACCACGTTGTGCGAAATTGGCTCTTCGAATCCATCTACCAGAGATATCCCGAGCAAGTCGAGCCTACCCTACTAATGCGTGTAATACAGTAGTATAATCGTTATATGATAATACGATTACTGTTAAGGAATTTAGTTTGTAAAAACGACTGGAAGAATCCGGTGTTCTTGTCTTATAGAATCATGGCTTGCTACGCAGAAACTTGCGTAGAGAGAAAACAAAGGGTTTTTACATTACTTCTTGATCTAGCAATAACAACTCTCAAAACAAAACAAACTTTTTAACACCCAAATCCATACGCATTTTTTTTTCAAGACAATTACTTTTGAGCGGGAAAAAATTTTAATTGCAATATTAACACTTTTCTTTTGTTTCGAGTTAGTTTTATAAAAATCGAGAATAATTTTTCGAGAGAAAAATTGTTGGTCGTGTTCAGACCAAGGTTTAAAGCAATTAGGTCTACATGTTTCTTTTATATTCCTTTTGTATTTAACGGCACGCTTCTCATTAGTTAAACCAAAGTTTAAAAAGGAATCACCCTCTGGTTTAAAAAAAAAGCTTTTACGATTTTGTTACAGTTTTCTGAATAGACGAAATCAGAATTCGCAAGTGAAAAGCATGCTCCTTTTGTAAATGAAGAATAAAGAACGTGAAATTTATGACTTAGAGACGCTCGGAGCATCTCTAGCAGTAATGGCTTCAACGAACACGAATTAGTTTTTTTGCAGAGGGATTCCCTGAAATCTTTTTTGTTTCAAAGTATCTCAAGAGAGAAGATGACATGATTTCAAGTTAGGAAAGGAGATTCCTCGAGATCACCAATCGATGATGACAAAAGAAAAGTGATTATAATTGAATTCCCATATCAACAAAGTACTACTTAAACCAAACTTAAACTTTCAGGTCTGAACACGACGGTTGTGTGTTCTGATTTCTCCTTTTATCAAATCGATTTACGAAATCAAAACAAAGCATTTTTTCCGAACAAGTCCCATAGATTTCTTTTTCATCAACAATAGCAAACCAATATCAATATACAACTTTTGGCTTGGTTTCTAGGCGACTAAAGTTTGTTCCCTCCATTACTTTTTGCTTTATTTCTACTATGTCTGAATTAGTCGTCTAGCTTGCTAGACTAAGCCTACCATAATAAATCTACTCGAATCATTGTATCATAAAACATTAACATCATTAGCACCGACTCCAGATGATTTTTACGAGCTTGGCGTTCAACAAGGGGGACCAGAATCTCCACCACTTTACAACCTGTACATGGATTATGCTATGCGTGTGTTTATGTAAAACCTTGAAGAGAACAATGTTAAATTTCTTAAACTGAAATACAAAATTCGTGCCATCTCTACAACTAGAGATGAAAGAGTTGAAGCTATTACGGTGAACATACTGTTGACTGGGCTGGTTACGCCGACTACTTATAACTTGCATTCAAAAGTATTTCAGACTAAGAAAAAGGATCGCAAATCCTCAATGAAAAATTTGTTCGTTTTCATCTCCAAATAAACGCCAAGAAAACCCAAACGATGATAATAAATTTCAAGTCCCAAAACCAAGATGAGTATCCCCAATCTATCGTCACGCTTAATGCTTAATTCATCGAAAATGCACTTCAATCAAACTTCAACAATGTAGAGATTGACCTTAAGAATTGTTGTTGCTCAAAACAAGTACAATTAAACGAGTAAAAAACTACACAATCGAAAGATATTCTTAAAAAAAGGGTATATCTCATAAATACAGTAATGATGCGCAGTCGGTTGACATAATCCTGTTAAACGTGGAATATAACTCAACAACAATAATAACAACAGCGATTCCGATCCACCTACATTAATATGCTTCGTAAGATGGTAAGATGCGGCTATGAAAGAAGGATCGATGAAAACAATGAACAAACTTTCCACTTGGTGATGTCAAGTGAAGATGTTTTACGCGTCTGTGAGACTGAAGATATCCTTCAATACGTCAAACGACAGTAGAAAAACTTGGCCATATTGCAGGACAAAAGAACACCAGCATCGTCAAAAGACTGCTTTTTAACGACAACACTAACAAAAAGAGAGGCCGACAAATCAAAACACTAGAAGTCCATGTGCTTGATGGTCAGTCAGCAGACGAGTTCTACGAAGAGGTCTTGAAGAAAAAGAAAAAGAAGGATATGGTTTCCCTTCGCCCTAACCACTCAATGTTGGCACCTGTGAACACGAGCTGAAGAAGAAGCAGTAAAGAAGTAAGAAGTAAAGAGTAAGGTGAATACCATATTTTGTCGATTGCATTGTTATTTCCTTTTTTTTTTGTATTCAGATCACAATTTGGAGTCAGCCAAAACTGGTTAGTTCAACGGAGTATGCCTACAATGTTAGCATCAAGATGATGGCTTTTATGGAAGATTTTCTGGGCGTTGATTATCCAATGCCAAAATTAGGTATGTCGTGTTATCACTGCTAGTCCCTTGATAACCCATAAGGCAAAAAAGTGATTACAAATCTTTTTACCATCGTTATACGAAACTATGCCAAACGCTTTATGCCAAAAATATAACGAATAAATATGGTTAATCTCTACCAAATCTACAACATCCTTAGAGACCAAGGAGACCAGAACATTGATATTATGGGTAGGGATATTGTAATAGAAATACCTTATAATAGCGTATTAGCTATTACGTGCTATAACTTATATTAAGAGACTATGGAGACTGGTTGTGACCCTTGGAGACCAAAGAGACCAGAATATCGATATCATGGGTAGGGGTATTGTATCATCTTGTTTAAAGTTGAGAAAACAAGTTGTTCTTCATGGTTCAAAAGAGAGAGAAAAAAAAAGTTGACCGAAATGTTGGTGGAAGAAAGCCAAAATTTGACAAAAATAAGCTTGTAAAAGGTTTGACGACGTTTCTTCATATACTTATAGACATGTTTGCGATACCTGATTACGGGTCAGGTGCGACAGAGCATTGGGGCATCATCACATACAGAGAGTCACGTCTCTTGTACACGCCTGGTGTTTCATCGGAAGGAAACAAACGATCTTCGGCCGGCATTATCGCCCATGAATGCGCACATCTGGTAACCTCAGTTCTTTCCTCTCCAATATCTCTAAAATATCACTGTCCTCATATACTTAGTGCCTTTTTACTTCATCATTTGATAACTGCATCTTTATATTTCATTATTTCTTTTTTTAAAGGTTATACAAGATTCGAGTAAGCTAGCTCCCAAAGTTTAGTGCATCTTAAGAGAATCGGTACTGTTGGCAAAAGCATTGCAGTACTATTTTTGCTCTTTTTGAAAACAAAGGTAGAGCTGAAAACAGAAATTTCAAAATTTTGATAAAGTCCCTTCAACAAATACCACTCTCTAAAACTGCAACATCTAATTGGCTTTTCCAGAAAAAAATCGTGCACCCCCTGTTGAGGAGGTCCATTTCCGTTCCAAGGGGGTAAGATTTGAAATACAGTGGAATTCCATAAGGGAAGACTAAAATCCGTCAAAAATAAGCGGAATTCCAAGGGGGTAATGATTGAAAATTTGTAAAAATTCGGAATTACAGAGGGGTATGATCCTAAAATTGCCTGGAATTCCAAGGGGGTAGGTCACAAAAGGTTGGACCTCCTCAACAGGGGGTGCACGGTTTTTTTCTGGAAAAGCCCAATGACATTATGGCTTTTACATACACGTTTATGCTTGATTGCGTCTTCACTTTATAGTGGTTCGGTAATTTGGTGACGTGCAAATGGTGGAACGATTTATGGGTTCAAGAAGGGTTGGCCAGCTACATGGAAAACTATGCCATCCATCATGTTCACCCCGAATGGAATGTCGTAAGTCATTCAGATAGTGGTATTATTTTCAATTGAATATTTTACAGGATGATTCAGTCTGTTTCAAATAACTATGTTGGTCATGGCCACTTAAAGTAAACTAGAGCGGCCGTGTGTTATTTTTTAAATTGATTTTTGGACCTACCGTTGTCCGTTCGTCCGGCCGTCTGTTACCAGCTCTGACCGAAAATACCGGTTGTCTTTGGCCAGTTTTTTTCCGGCCAGAACCAAGAGTTTAAAGCCAGAAATTTCTAACTTCTAAATCACCGGAACAGCCGAGAATCGCCGGAAAAATGGTTTCTCTTGAATTTCCCGAGATGTATATTATATTTTTTATGAAATTTTGCACACTGATGCAAAATGGCAATACCTAAAATTTGATGGAGCCTGATTTTTGAGAAAAAGATTTCCGGCCAAAATGCCGTAAATATGCCAAAAAAACACGATTAGTTAATCTAACGTTCGAACAACTCAACGGAAGTTAATCCCCGGGATTAACGAATCGAAATGTAATCGCAATTTTAGCAGTAAACGGGATTTAATCTAATCGACTTTTAAACAAACGGGCCCATAGTAACAAGTTATTTATTTCCTTGAATTTCCGTAAAGTTGGGGGAGGAGGGGTTACTAAGTTTGCGAGAGGACGGGTATATCCGAGGCAAAGCTCGAAAATCGAACCTTAGAGAGACTAAATTTCGATTTCAATTTTGTCCATTTTTGACGTTTCTGCCACGCTTAGAGACGCTACACCCCCACCCCCGGAGTAAAGTGTTCCTCAAAATAGTTGGCTTATTGTGTTTTGAGATATCATTGAAAATAAGAGCATTACAATCTCTAGCATTTCTAGGTGTTAATCTTTATCTGATTTAGATTTTTCGAAAATGAAACTTCGAAATTTTATTTCAGAAAAACAACTATCTGGTAGGTGACTGGAGTACAGGAATGACGTTAGATTCCTATGCTTCTTCACACCCCATATCGCAGGATGTTACTCATCCACGACAAATCAAAGAAATTTTCGATTCCATCACATACAACAAGGTATAAATCTTACACAATCTTTTACTCGAGTCTTTGACTGTGGTCAAACATTTACTTATATACCCTCTAGGCTCTGAATTTTGAAAGTTGAAGGTTTGAAGGATAGGATATAAGATCAAGTTGATCAATATATCAAATATCCCTTTATCATTTGAATGTTTTACGTTTTCAGGGGGCTGCACTTTTTCAAATGTTGGATTACTATCTTGGGGTAGACTTGTTCAAAGCTGGATTGAAGGTAAAACTATGCTTAATTTTTCTAATACTTTGCTCTGTTTTGCTGGCTTTCCTTCATGGCATCTGTTATCGCTTCATTTTACTCCCTTTAGGAATATTTAACAACCAACCAATATAAAGGTGCAACTGTCGGAGATTTATGGAAAGCTTTTGACCAGGTAACATAGTTAATACATACGGTTAAATCTAATAGTCTCCAAGAGTTAGCGCCTTGAAAAATATAACATGTGGCTGAAATTTGGCACAGAGTTTTTTATTGGGTCCCAGAAGCACCAGGAAAACCCATAGTCAATTCAAAAGTTTTGGAAATTGGGCTAGAACACGAGACATTTAGGTGTAATCGTTTTATTTTATGATAAGTAAATTACTTAATCTTTTCCCCTCTGGAAATAAAGTCTGGGAAATGGCTATGAATTCCTGGAGGCAAAAATATATTTTTTGTCTCACCTTAGGTAACAGGAAGAAATATCACATCCATCATGGAGACCTGGACACGACAAATGGGCTTCCCTGTCATCACAATTACAAAAACAACTGACGGTTTTGATTTGACGCAAAAGCATTTCTTGGTCGATCCTCAAGCAAACGTGACTAGAAAGTCACCCTTTAAGTACGTAGAACACTTGATGCTTTCTCTGTCATAGACTAACAATCTTAAGACATGTAACATAAGTACACATCAAGGCAGTATGATTTTTTAATGCACATATGTATACTCATGTAAAACTTTCTTAGGTTGCTTATATGACAAATGATCCTACTAAGGGTTCAAAATTCTTTTTGTTTCAGCTATCAATGGAAAATCCCTTTTATGTATGCACTGAGTAACAATCTTACTGGTAGACTAACCAAAATTATTTCCGATGAAAAAGGTAAGTATTTCCAGCAGACTCTCGGTTATTAGAAGCTCTAAGGGGGATAGTATAATGGGATAGACTCATCTGAAGTGATTGAGGTATTCATTTTAGCGTAAAAACACTAAGTATTTTTACTTTGTGAACTTAGACTTATTTGGAGATGATGAGGGATTAAGGATCCCCTGTTTGCTTCAATTATACGAATCGAAGGATAATATTGAACTTGCTTGAAGAGTGTAATTTTGTAAAAGAAAATGTTTTAATAGCAGAAAATCAATGTTCTCACTCGACGATCTCCCTATAAGGGTTATTTGGCTTATTATTGGCCCCAAGGGGATTACAAATCGTTTCGAATAACTGGAATTTGAATGATTTAGTTTGTTTACTGTATCTTGAAAAATCTTTGGAAAATCTGAAAATCCCGTTGCTCTTCTAATTTATTCTATATACACCAATTTTTAACACAACTATTTATTAAGGACTCTCCTCTCCTTATTCGGCTCTATTTCTATCTAGTAGAGTTTTTGCATCGCTATGTACTTGTTTAAATAATTTGTTGGTTCTCTAATGTAGTAGAATTCGAATCTTCTTTTAGTACGGTGTAAAAAATTACCTCCTGTGAGTGATTGATTTTCAAAAGTTTGAACGCTTATTATCTTGAAAAGTTCTTTTGGAATTGGTACCCGAGATGAAGCCATTGCTTAAAAATTAACATCTAACAGCGCTACATTCTCATCAAAAATATTCAATGGAAAGTAGACCTAGCGCTCTCGATGCATTTACACCGTTATCGAGTAGTGCCGCCATTAGGGTACCACTTTCCAAAAAACTCCGATCAAAGATTTTGCTTTGCCAGGATTGAGAAACTTGGTCCAGGGATATGCAAAGGTTAGTGTTCTATTCTAGAAAGCATCACTTCGAACGCGCAATGGATAGTGGGAAATTTTAATCATCGTGGATTTTATCGTGTTAATTATGATGAGAATGGCTGGAAAAAAATTCAACAACAACTGAACGAGAATTATTCTGTAGGTCGATTTCGTTTGGCATTCACAGCAACTTTCACCTGTGGTGATTGAAAACTACAGTTTTTTAGCCCCTCGGCTACGGGGGGGGGGGGGGGGTGGATTATATGCCGTAGAATTCGAATCGCATCCACGTGGGAATAACTTTTTTGCCAAATTTTGTCAAGAAGTAAGCCTTAATTTCGAATCTTTCAACTTTCTCTTGAGTTTTTGGAATGATCTGTTTTTTTGTGACCCTACCTGGGAGAGCACATAATAAGGGCTAGAACAGAGAAACTTGAAACCTTTGTTTTTGCTTCTTTAGATTTTCGAACCCATCGATCGAGCTGGTTTTATAGACGATGCATTCACATTAGCAAGGTTGTTGGCTTTTATTTGGCCGATAGAAGAATAATATTGTTCTGTATAATTATAAACAACCTAACTCCGTCTTATTTTCGTAACTACCTTCCAGCAAGGTTTACAGCGCTCCTTTCAACTTCCTTTTAAACTGCAAAATACTAGTTCTCATTTTCCTTCGAAAGTACAAAGATTATCAGTCTCATTTTTCTTCAATAGCGCAAAGATTACAGTTTCAACGTCCTTCAAAAGTACGAGGAATATCTATTTCATCTTCCTTTAAAAGTACAAAGAATACTAGTTCTCATTTTCCTTGAAAAGTACAAAGAATACCATACCAGTCTCATTTTCCTTCAAAGGTACAAAGAATATCAATCCTAATTTCCTTCAAAAATAAATAAAGACCAGTGTCATACTCCTTCAAAAGTACAAAGAATAGCGGGATCATTTTCCTTCAAAAGTACGAAAAAACCCGTTACTGACCTGTCTATGAAGAATGATAAGTTTGGCACTCAGTGAATTCTTTGGATAAAGTGACTCTCAAAGTCGTACCAGCGATAAGGCTGTTTCAGACACACACCGTGTTATTCTAGGAATAGCCTGTGCTGCTTTAGCAGTAGAGCTTACTCTTTCAGGAGCCCGTGGCTTTATAGAAGTGACTTTTGCTGCCTCAGGATTAGTACACGATGCTTTAGGAGTACAGCGTGTTGCTTTTTCTCAATATTTCAGCGGGAAAGTGTCAATTTCTCTTGCTGTCTTAGAAGTCTTGCAAGCTGCTTTAGGAGTACAGAGTGTTGCTTTTTATCAATATTTCAGCGGGAAAGTGTCAATTTCTCTTGCTGTCTTAGAAGTCGTGCAAGCTGCTTTAGGAGTACAGCGTGTTGCTTTTTCTCAATATTTCAGCGGGAAAGTGTCAATTTCTCTTGCTGTCTTAGAAGTCGTGCAAGCTGCTTTATGAGTACAGCGTGTTGCTTTTTCTCAATATTTCAGCGGGAAAGTGTCAATTTCTCTTGCTGTCTTAGAAGTCGTGCAAGCTGCTTTAGGAGTACAGCGTGTTGCTTTTTATCAATATTTCAGCGGGAAAGTGTCAATTTCTCTTGCTGTCTTAGAAGTCGTGCAAGCTGCTTTAGGAGTAGGGTGTTTTGCTTCAGAAACGGGAACTCGTGAGTTTATTATCTCTTTTTATAGCAAAAGTTCTCACCAAATGGTATTTAAAAGTGTATACTATTAGCTTGTAGTTGCAAGCAAACTCGATAAAATTATGTAGGCTTTGGTCGAAAACTTCTCGTTTTCCCAAGACAATGAAAATATTTCTTTATCAAAAGCAAAAAAATAACACTTGCGTTATTCAGGTGTCACACTCAACATAAATTTTGACTTTTTAGAAAATTTAGCATAAAAAAGCATATGACCTATAGGGTCTAAAGTACTTATCTGCAGACACTAGGCCATAGAAGAGCTCGAGTGACTGGCAAGAGGTTAAATCGAGGTGGTGGGTACGGACTTGAAGTACCAGTGATTTATGATTTCTTTGGCCCACCTAAATTCGTTGAGCGGGTCAAAGGAAAACTGGGAATTTGTAGAAATTATTTGAATAATAAGACTAATAAGTGCTTGAAATAAAAATATCTAAATTTCTTTTTTCAATTTTGGACGTCTGTGACCCGTTTGATTTTCAATGTCCGCTAATTGGAGAGCTAAAACAGGGGTTTTGGCCATTTCGTGTGAAAAAATTTGTCCGCTAATCAGAGGGTCCGCTAATTGAGTGTCCGCCCTTTAGAAACTTTTTTATGAGGATTTGACTAGGAAACGGCCGGGAAAAATGAAATTGTCCGCTAATCAGAGGTGTCCGCCTTTTAGAGTGTCCGTTAATTAGAGGTTTTACTATATTCAAGGCTCTGGCATATTGAGCTTAAAATATTAGTACAAGACCCCGGATTTATTTTTTTTCTTCTTTTCTTTTGGATATATGTGCATATGTGAAAGTGTTTGCTCCATTTATGTCTGTAGTGTATGGTCGTCAATAATGGTTGAATTGATGGTTTTAGGTTTTTGTAGAGAGACATTATTTGTGTATTACTTGTCTATTGTATTTCCAATTTTTCCAAAGAAATTGATCGAGAGGTTTTTTAGAAGTCAAAATCCTCTTTCGACACTATGCTTTTGCTTTCTTATTTTTCTTAGCCTAGATGCAACATATTTGGACACTCGAACCAAAGCTTAATTCCTCTACTGGCTGATTTGAAGGTGTTTTTTAAACTCGGTCCACCTTTCGATAGGAAAATTGTCATATTCGACCGCCGGAGGCGGTTTCTTTCATAGTGGTACGCTAATCTCGTTTTGCCTTGGCTCGTTACTTTGTCTGCCATTTACTTTCGGTTTTTTTAACTAGATTGCCCAGGTGTTTCTCTTTTTTTCCCTGAATGTCTTTGATTCGGAATTGAATAATCGAGACATGAAAAATGACTATATTGTAATCTGTTTTCAATGAATAATCTAAAATGTACTGGAGATGACATGTAGGCGTTAATAATGTGCGCGCGCTCTTTCGCGAGCGTGATGCGTGATGGAAGGCGGTCGTTTCAGTGTGGTTTAGATCCACACTGTGACCTAGTTATTTTTAGTGAGTGGCCACCAAGTTTTTACGTCACCTCTCTATTGTTTATGCGGGAATAATGTAAGCATGTTGAAATCATTAGCCTCCGTCTCGGAAGAGGACTGGGCCCGAATTTGCGGACGTTTTCACAGTTTCACTTTCGTTTTCGGCTATGCGACAGCGTTTTCAAGCAGAAAGCAGAGGAAATCTGTGAAATTATGGCAGGGAATGCTAACCTATTTTTCCAGTGTTTCTCAAGATTAGAGCAAGATTATTGTTCTAGAAAGTTCATAAAGGCCTAATAGTTTCAGATTAGTATGATTTCATCAGAAAAAACATTTACACCAAAGCTCCTTATTGATATGTGAAGGCTACCAAAAATAGCAATGTCCTCCATCAGAACAACTTTAACATAAGGGACAAGGACAGTCAAGAAGTCTACTTCTTTGTTGAAAATTTGCACAAAATACTTAGAGAAAATGGTACTATGGAAGCCCATTCTATAATAGACCTTTTTTCAAAGATGACGTCCTGTTGAATAATTATGTAGTCCAGCCATAAAAACAATAATAGAGCCATGCATAATTACTGTATCATGCATATTGTAATAATTTTGCATGGTTTTATCATTGTTTTTCTGCTGGACTACATAATTATTCAATAGGGTGGCCTCTTTGAAAAAAGGTCTATCCTAAATCATAGTTGAAAGGTCAGCAGTTGAGAGGGTTGATTAAAATAGAACTCAAAGCACACAATAAAGTATACATATATATTTGTCCAGAAAGAACTGTTATGTTGTTTGCTTTGTTTTGGTGTTTAAAAATATGTACTTATCAGTCCTAAAAAAATACAAATTTGAATATAATGAGGGCAGCGAGTCTGGTTAAATGTTACTATATTTAGAAGAAAGGATTACTGAAAAAATACTACTGTATGTACTACTGATGAACTAAACTCAAAAACTAAAACTTTACCATAAATTTACATTACGACAATTTAAAAATCTATCTTTAATAGCAACAAAGAAAAAAACATGGCTCAAAGTTTTAAACTTAGAGCTAGTCAGAGCTTCAATTCACAGATTCAGTAGGTATAAAGCTTTCAAAATTTGAAAACAGACACTGCATTGGTGTTACTACAAGACATACTATCCACACGGTTTTTTCGATTCATGAAAAAAATAAAGTATTTATCAAAAAAGGTTCTCTTTTTTTTGGTAATCAATTCCAACAAACAACAATCAATATAACAGTTTTTTGAAAACCATCCCACAGCGTAAACATTATCAACCAACTAAACCCATACCGCCAAAATTGTAAAAATAAGTCAATATAATTTCTATCAACAATTTCTCGTAAAATGTTTTTTTCCAACATTCTGATACCAATCATGGCTGGAGGCATCATGTGTAGAGTGACTGTGTGGCATTTCATTGCTTTTAATGATCACAATACCAAACATCAACCAAACAAAACTGACGCTAAGCCAAATCTGGCGATTAAAAATTTCCATGAAAATTATAATTGAAACTTATCTCGTAAAATGCTGCTTTTTTCAACATTCTGGGAGGTGTTCAAAGATAGAGCTATCATATGTAGAGCCAAGCAATACATGAAAAGTCATTTGCTATCCCATTTGCCATGAGATATATGAGTCAACAAATCAAACAAAAACCAACAAATCATGTCTCTTCACTTTCATGTCACATCGTGTTTATATGGGGTATCAGAAAGCCAATCCACAAGAAGAGCCATCTTCCTTTATTATGGAGTGTTCCAAAACTATTGGTAGGTTGTTTGGAAGTAAAGAAACCCACACAGTTTGCTTTATTTTGAAGATTTAACTTGAAAACAAACTGCATCTTTCCAGTAGAAACTCATGTTTCAGCCTGCTACATAACATTGGTCAGTCGGGTCGGCTACTAACATGTAATAGTTTTATAATAGCTGAGCTTGAGAATCCGTAGGCAGAACTTGTAACATGTATTATGTGTATAATTATGTCAGTCGACTTGAATCATGATACATTACTCACATTTCACTGGATGCATTTTCGCTGTGAAATTATCCGCAAAATTTTCTGACCGCGTTCTGAGACGGAGGCTAATTCTGAGAACATTTCAGCATGAAATTCATGAAAAATAAGAAACTTTATTTTGTTTTGATCAGTCTATTTCCTAAACCCCAGGATATCCTCTCTTATGTAAAGCCCTCCACATTTCCAAGGAAAATGAAAAATCATATTTTATTTTATATCGAATGAACTATTAATCAAAACATTTTCCTGTATTTCCCAAGGAAAATTTCCGTGAACAATTTGTTGCATTTTCCAAGGAAATTTATATAAACCATATTTCTTATATTTGACCAGGGAAATAACCTAAAGCAATTCTTGTACTTTTCAAGGGAAATTGACCGATAGAATTTCTTGTAGGGAAGGAAAATCATACAATTTTAATATGTTTCAAGAAAATTATCTGAAGCAATATTTTGCAATTTTCACAAAGTTGATTTTTGAAAAAAAAATCGCTTTCATTCTTAAAAAAAGGGTAGAAAATGGTTATTTGGAAAGCAAATGACAAATAGAAATGACAATAAAAAAAATTACACATACTGGTTGTTGAAGTTTTTTGTTTAGTAAAATCTCACCGAAAAAACCTTTCCAAACTTCCGTTTGGACTTAATTTTCGCGGATGACACCCAAATCTGCGAAATCCGCGAAATTTAATCCCCGCAGAAATTTATCCTATTAAAGTATCTTTGCCAATTTATAGAGCTGGGCAAACAAGCTATGCCATTGCATTGGATATGCTAACTTTCACCGAGAAGGACACCGATAGTCTAGTGTGGTCAACGACATTGGATAATCTGGCCTTCCTCGATAATATTCTCAGCTCTACAGATGCATACACCATGTTAAGGGTAATTATGAAAAATTTCAGACAACGATTTAGGTGTAGCCTGTCAGCGATGACGTCACTAATTATTTTTATTTTACCATTTGAAAGGGAGCATTTCTTTTTCATTGTTTGATTTATAATAGAATAACTGGTTACCACGTCAATTCAATTGATCTCATAAAACGTAGGACGAAAAGCACTGGTAAAAAAGCAGAAAAACACCCATGCCTCTGTGACCCAGTGGGATCCACCCCACTGGCTACCCCAGTGAAATTTTTTTCCAAAAATGGCTCATTTTTCAGCCCCACTGGACAAATCACTCACCCCACTGGAATGTTGTAGTAAAAAGAACACCCCATTGAAAATGATAAAAAGTTTACACATACCCCACTCGAAATGCCCTTATTTTAACGTACCCCAGTAGAACTTTTCTTTCAAAAAATCACTCCACTAGAATTTTCTCCTTCCCCTTCTTTAAAGGTGAAATATCCGAAAAAGCCAAAAAAATCTGCTCACTTCGCTCGCTCGCCATCAAATGTTCGACTTATATGTCATAGTCATTTTAAAGCGTAGAAAATGCCAAACGAGAGAGGTTGAAAATCAAAAATTTCTCTGTCAGCGCAAACCACAGTTGTACTTGTACCTTTCTTTCTTTAAAGCTAGGTTATAGCCTGAAAGATTTTCGAGAGGCTTTCTCACTTGCGTAAATACTGAAAGAAAGACCTATACTTAAATCATGTTGACTAAACATTACTAGGTTCCAGAGTTCCTCTATAGCCCCCTTCCACCAGACCTCATTACATTTCCTGTTACAGTGTAAGAGTAGATCCACCTGATCAAGATGATATTTCTAGTTATATTTAGTAGCATGTAAGAAGCAGATTTTTACTAGCACTAAACCAAAAGTTAGCCAGCACCTTCTATCGTTAAAACACGATAAAATTAAGCGGTCTACAGTCTAACACACAGGCTAACCAAAATTTAGCTCCTGCAAAAAATAATTTCTCACCCCAGTGAATGTCAAGTAAATTTTCGCCACCCCACTCAATATTTGAAAGAATATTTTTCACCCCAATGAATTTCAGGTTTTTTGATTCTCACACCACTGGGTAATCAACACCCACTGGGGCACAGAGACAGGGGTGTAAAAAAGGCCAATGAAAACACTTCCTTCAATAAAGACCTCCATTGATAAGTCTTCTCTTTTGAATTTTCAGATGTTCATTGCTAATAAAATGAAAAGATTTCCAAATCTGTAAGTATGCAAAGAATCTCAATTTTTTTCTTTTCAACTGTAGCTAGAATATGCTAGAGTATTCTAATGGGCACTCTTTCTCCAATAGCGGCAAAAAAAAGGTTACATGCGTTCCGTGATGTTCAACTTTTATAGCTTCTTCAGATATATACAATTATAACATGAGAAATAATAATCCCCACCATCAGGGAAATATCTAGAAAATTTGACAATGATGTAGTGAAATACATGCTTTTTTTATAAGAATGGTGTGAATCCATTTCATCATGGATATTCTTAAGTTTTTGGTCGAAATCATCATATAATATTCTTAGCATATTCTTAAGGTTAAATTTTACCAGTCATATTTAGTCTTTAATCATCGAAAAGTAATGTAAAAATAGAAGATAGACCTTCTTATGCATGAAAAACAAAAGAATTAATACGATGTATTAAAGAGGCCCCCCCCAGCGGAGTCCCTGATCACGCCATCACGCCAAAAAATAATTCTAATCACGCCATCACGCTGAAAAAATTCTCTCATCACGCCATCACGCCGAAAAAATTCCCTTATCACGCATCACGCCGAAAGATTTCTGTTTGCGTATGACAACATAAACATTGTGTGACTATTTCGAGGTTAAAACAGTTGCTGTAAATGAAATGAGGTTCTCTTAGGACTAGATTGAATTTTGAAACGATTTTAAAACTTTACTACCATAAATTATATCAGCAACAAGAACTCAAGAGCCAAGTACTACGCACAATTATAGGTAATACTAAAATATAAAGTGATAGTGACAAGGACATAACATAACTGTTGTAACTATAATATTTTACAAATTTCAGGAAATATATTTTCTGTTAAAGGTAATGCTTCTCCCATATCTGGAAGATCGTCCGAGTAGAAAAGTTGTTGCACCATCAATGTTCACTTCTTCCTCGGGGCAACTTTCGTATTCAAGAACTTCATCATTATTTCCAGTGCCGTCGTTTTTTTCGTCACCACCGTCAATGTGTTCGTCTCCGATGATGTGTTCATAATTTTGGCCGTCGTCATTGCTCGGTTCAGATTGATTATTTGGTTTCTTGTTTGTTTCGATAGGTCTGAGTTCCTCATAATAAGCATTTTGGGGGAGAGTTCCTGCTCGGGCCATAGTAGTTTCTTGTCTGCAGCTTCGTTGTCGAACAACAGCTCCATTGATGGAAGCCCACTCTCGCATTTCTCTTTTCTGTTCAGGGCTTAGACTAGCTTTCTTCTTCTGCTGTCGCTTTGGAAATTTTAAGTCCTCCAAACGAACTGCAGTTTCAGGGACAGGATACCATCTCTCTCTACTGGTAAAGTAATGCGCACTCCAATTTGCAATGGCTTTGACCGATTCTTTGATTGAAGAGCCAAACGATTGTGCGTATTGTGTCATGGTTTGTGTTCCGTGCTTTTTATTTACAGCGGAATGCAGGTTCTCCACTGCGAGGGTCATACAACTCAAAAGATTTGTTTTCTCATAACCATAAGTATCGATGTTTTCCTTTAGGTTTTCGAGTCCCCAAAGTAGGATCTTTATCGATTCGGTGGTGGCAGCTGAAACACTTCCCTCTGGTCCATTCAAACTTTTCTGATGGTTGATCGCATACCTAATTGAATCAATATTTGCTGAAATCACTTTGTTGAAGCTCGACACTAAAGAAACTGCTTGTCCCAAAGACCTAAGTGTGTAGTTTTGGTGTTTTTCATGAATGGAAAATGCATCAGCGACACATTTTAACCCTCTTAAGAATTTCCCAGTTTCCTTCATGGTGGAGATCATCTTGATCGAGCCAACATCTGCATCTGCACAATAGATCACATTGTTGAATTCAACTGCAATTCCAGTAACTTGGTAAAATCGACAGTAGGATGTTGTTCCGTCCCTGCTCCCTTTTTCACCTTGTTTCCCTGCAAAGATGTCAAGGTCATTGTCTCTCCATAAATACACACTATTCTTTGATGGGAACAAAAAGCCATCTTGGTAAGACACAATGCATTTAGGACTTTGGTCATCTAAAATCAGTTGAATAACGCTTGTTTCACGATCGATCAACGAGACCCCCTTGATTCCAATATGCGAGACGATTAAACTTTTATCCATAACTTCGATTTCTCTGACATTTGTCCATTCGCTCTGATACGGTATTGTGATGTCGCAGTGCGCCTCGATTCCAACAGAATTGAGCCTGATTTGACAAAAGGCAATCACTTTTCTGTCACTAAACGCAACATAAATACCATCCTGACCAACTTTAGCCATTGCTTCTGGTTGACATTTGAGCAGCTTTTCACTCTCATAAAACATAACAACATTTTCTTTGTGATCATGATACTTTTTCAAAATTTTCTTCTGGTGTTTTGCTAGTCGTTCTTTGCATTGAACCAGCGTACCATTTTGAGAAAGATTAAGTTTAGCAAGTTTTTCGACTGCAGCTTTCTTGGTCTTCAATTGCTTGACGGAATATTTTGGGGCGAATGCTTTATCGACAGGAAAGAATGAAATCGTGGTACCACCGTAACAGTAAACCAATCCGTTTTGATAGCAAATTCTATCTCCTTCGCAGTCATCAGCTACCTTGAGGATATCTTTGATAGGGTTGTGCAATTTAGCTTTGTAAATTGTGGAACCTTTCTCGTTGGTACAAAGATAAAGCAATGTCCCGTGGGTCCCCACTGCCACAGACGTAAGATTCGGGTAGCTCCCTTTGCCATTTGTTGGGGCATAGCGTATTGTTTCGGGTACAATGGTGTGAGTCACGAAGCCTGAAGGTATTCAAGAACGAATGCTTACTTGTTAAATACACGTCTTACTTCCTATTCATGATATGTATCATTGCAATGTCTTGTGACATGGTATCGTGGACCCAACAAAGTGATTGGTTGTAAGTGACGTAAAATCAATCAATACGTCACTTGCAACCAACCAATCAGCTAATGGATCAGAAGCACTGACCTTTATAAACCATGGACAAAGCTATATCCGCCATCTTTGATCGGAGTTTTTTTTAAAGTGGTACCCCGCAAAGTAGCAATTGCAGTGGTAAAAATTAACGTCAAACGGCGCTACATCAACACAAGTATTCAAGGAAAAGTAGATTTAGCGATCTCGATGCATTTACACCGCTATTGAGTAGTGCTAACATTAGGGTACCACTTTCAAAAAAACTCCGATCAAAGATTTTTGTTGGCTGGCGTTGATAAACTGCCTCTAGGGTCTAGATAAAGCTCAGTGGTCAGAAGACGTTGAAGTGAATGCATATCATATGATTTGTGTATTTATTACCAGTTGTTTGGTTCTGATAATACTGTATGTAATTCGCAGAAAGTCGATAGCTTAAATTAAGACTGTAATTGATGTTAACTTCCTACTGTAAAGTTCAGTTTAGAGTTTCGAAAAAATGCAGTAGATAAAAACAATCGACATACCTAAGCTTTCTATGTAGGATAACAATTCTGGATTACAAAGTGCCAAGGCAGCCGATGGATTTTGACGGTCTCTATTGCGTACGTAGTCGTTGTCTTTAAGATAAGATTGAACGGTTCGGGTAATTTCTGGATCAGCTCGGTTCCTCAGTGTATAAAAAAATGAAAGACATCTCCGTTCATTATTGAGCTGAAGGTACCAATTTGCAAAGCTAGCCTTACATGTCTTGAGTACATGAGGGGGATCAGGTATAATTGAAAGCATGGAAAGATGGGGATTGATTGTTTTGCTAACAAGCTCCTCTTGGAATTGCTTGAGACACAGTTTATTTCCAGACTCACAATCAACAGTCAAAACCAGCACTACTCTTCGAACACATTTTATCCCGATCTTCAGACAGTTCTTGCATGCACGGAGAGATGGATTGACATCCGTCTGACCATCATCTGTACATTCACCACAAACAACACCGTGTTTATAGCATTCATCACAGTAACTGTCACACAAGCAGACTTTCTCCTGTGGAATAACCAAATCACGATCCTCGGCAATCCGGGAACAGTATTCACACATCTGGATCATTCTTATCTGTTCTGTGAATGTTTTTTTGATGTTTTCTCCCGATTTTCCATTTTTTGAACTGTACTTTGCTGCAACAGGTAAAGAAATCTCGTTATCTAAACTAGTAACAGATGACACAACAGCCTCGCATACAATGCTTTCCACTAAAATATGTTTGTCAATGTATTGATTGGATTGACAATATTCGTATGTCAGATCGTTCATTTCTAGACCCACGTTCAGGTTTCTATCTTCATCAAACTGAATTGCCGGCTTTAATGCGGTTCCATCATTCGAAAAAGCAACTGGAAAGATCTCGACTTTGCTGTTTTTCATGAAAGTTGCATTTTCACTTTCATTTTTCAAGAGTCGGTAAAGAAGAAGCGATAGGTACTTGATAACGCCGGATGCGGTTGTGTATGCAGCTTTCTGTTTTCTGAAAATGCAAAATAAATATTACAATTAAAGATTTATCCCCAGAAACAACTCCGCCTGCTGGCACAGGGCATTGTTTCAACATTTATCGAACGTTCTACGGATGTAAAGTACGTTAGATGGGCGTTTTTAAGCTGTCGTGCCAGCTGGGCGGTGTGGTTGTATAGTTTTAAGATTAAAAGAAGAAAAGATTTTTCACAAAGTAAACTTGATTAATATTCATATCTTGACATGAATTCGACAAAGTTGCAAAAAAGCCGAGTTAGGATATGAATTTTATGATTCACAAGTTGCATCCGCAATCTGATCCCATTGTATTTAGTTTACTCTAATTCAAAATTAGCAAATCTCCCTCCTAGCAAACAACACTTTGTCAAGAGTGATACCTACATTCGGATAAACAAGCCTTACGTCAATGTCTCGATACCAGGTCCTCCAAAATTCATCCGAGTCTCTTTCACGCTATTCTCATTATTTCCAAAGCCCATTGGTCCCCGAACAATGTTGTAAGTAGCTTCCCCACCGTGATGAACAATTGAGGCGAAAAACTCAATGACATCTTTGTTATAAGGGTGCTTGGAATCGTGATGTATTTGTGTCATGTCATCTAAGAACTTGTAGAAAATACGATCCTTTTGAATATGTCCAGTTCTGATTAAACTGTCGAGCCGTCTACAAACTGGATCTGCTTCAACATCTGATAAGGATAGAAATCTTGAATCTTTATCAAATTCGTTCATATCATCAACCATTTCTACGTCAGAATCAATAACTTGTTCGCAATCACTGAAAGTATTAGACTGCTCAAGGCATGATAATGGTTCATCATCAGTCTCGTAGACGGAAGAGTCTGAATTTTCCAAATCAGAGTCGTACGACCTATAGATAAAGCATTACTGACGTAAGGATTTTGATGAGGTAATGCACAGATACTTCATATAGAACACAAGAGGGATCTTCTTTATCATCCCAGGTACCAAAATTGTGAGTGGTATTAAATAAAGTGACATCGATCGTGATTTTACTTGCACGAGCCTTGAAATTTATTTTTAATTGCCGCAGCCTACTATAAATTGTGGGTTAAACTCATTCAATTTAGTTCAGAGGCTTTTATCAAAAGAGAGTTAGAGGAAAAATCTGAAAAGTGAAAAAATCCCGATCGCTAAATTCAATGCTGAATCTTTTTGAAGTATCACTTGTATTATGGGAATTTTTTGGAATCAGAGAAATGAAATTTTGCGTTTTCAAAGCCTCTTTAGAAAATCTTTCGAAATATCTATGATCTATGACTATGTATATTTAAAAAACTATTCAGAAAATATCTTTCATTTACTTTGTAATTATTTGAACATCGTCATCGCTGCTTCCTTCAATGTCTGAATCGATTCTTGGCTTCTTTGCTCGACTTTTCAAAAACAAATCCTTCACCGACGAGTAACGTTTTCTTTCTACTTGTTTTGAGTTTTTGCGTTTCAGACAATCGTCATAATGTTCTATGAATAAAAAATAGAAAGTAATCAAAATCTTCAATTAGAAAAGCTGCAGTTCAGTAGCCATTGGGCAATTCCTAAAGAATTCTTTCAATTCCTGTTCAAAAAATCTAGGAATTACGAGAACTACAAACGTAGAAATAAACTATAGTCTTGCAAAATTGACGACAATTTCAATGGGGTGTCAAAGACAACTTTATTTTTTAAAATTAGAATTGTCTAATTTATCTATTAGGTTCCAAAACTCATAATATTTTTTCTCAAGGATGACTGATGTTTCACTCTTAAGCATTTTTCGAAACAAGGCCTCAACTCAGGAGCGTTCAATCAAGGTTATTCATTCTGAAAACAGTTTGTCCTTCAAGATTTAGTACCGTCTATAAAGCCGTATAGATTTATGAATTTCCGACCAAATTCGAAAACTTTTACACTACGAGGTAGATCACTTATCAGGTTTTACAAAAATATATAAATTCATTGAAAGATTCCAAATGCGAAGGAAAATCGAGAATAAGGAAATGGGCTTATTTTTATAAGTGATCATTAAAAAGTTAAAATCTGTTTTCCTGCCATAGGCTATATGATGCTTTCAAAACAGAGAGTACTAACTTTTGAGGGACGTACTGTATTAAAGAAAAGAAAATTACTTTTTTTGAAGTATTCAATCCTTCCTTGAGACTTCGCATCAAACCTTAACATTAATTCTTTGTTGCAGATACCACAAGTTACAATCCATGGCCAAATTCTCTTCTTTCCTTTCAAAGTTATGACTCTTCCTTCAGCAGATGGTTCCAGTGTACTAGCAGAAAGCTTGGTCAATTCTGGATGAATTAAAATGGAGGGTTACTTTTAGAAGGGGTAGTAAATGATTTTGAAGAAAGGTATAGAACACCAAAATAGATCGTTCTTTGGGCATAAAGATTTAATGTAAAGAATTCCAACGGGGATTGATTCATAAAGAATGAGAACAGAAAAAATTATTGATTGGAAAGAGATTTTGTAAAAATAATATCTACCTTCTCTTAAAAAGACCAAGTCAATATCTTCAACGGACTCAGTTTCTTTGAGGTTGGTTGACTCAGGCTCATTTTTCGTTCCTTCTTTGACCTCGATAATAATCTTTGGTGCGTTGGTCTGGAATCTCAACTCGATAGGATATATTTTAGCTAAAAATAAAGAGTAAGACTTCTGGAGGGGAAGATTTCATGGTTAAGGGGGGTGGTAAAAGAATTGAATAAATCTAAATCAGGAGTCTAAAGGACTCCTGCACCCCTTAAATCGCTCATCTTTCGCGCAGCTTGTTACTTTCTCTCACTTGGATCAAACATTTCTTAATTCTTTTTCAGAATCAGAAAAGATTAATTAAAAAAAATAGCCTTCACAATCAGTCAAAATAGGAATAAATGTGAAAATATATTTTTATATTAAATCAGGTCAAAGATTTACCATGTAGCCTGTCATCTCCATTTATGATCCGAGGAAGTTCCAACTTTACTTGAAGATCTGTACCCATCGCAAAATTAACAGTGCTTGATTTGTCCTTTTTACATCTGGATAAATGAAAATCGAAGTCTGACCACCCAAGTTCGAGTGACATATTCTTTATTCCGACTTGTTCGCTGAAAATTTGGAAATGATAATATTCTAAGGGCGGCTTTTTACATTTTAGAATATCTTGCTGTGTGTCGGTCTTATTTGATTAGAGAAGTGTATGTGTTGTATTTCGCCAGTACAAAGTACAAAGTAACATGTCATAGGTATGCGAATAAAGAGGGTATTTAAAAAATGAAAGATGTCATTGTATTGAGGAAATGAAGAAAATCCACCCACGTATTCATTTTTTATCCCAATAAACAAAAAAAATTGTTTGGTGGTACTAGTTTAGTTAGCTTAAGCATTCAGAGACTTTCAGAAAAATACCTCAGATACGTACGTACTCCATATGTGTTTCGTACTATCTTTACGCGTAAAAAAAACAGAAAAAAGTTTGGTATAGTCAATATAAATCGGAAGCGGTTTTCTTAGCTTTTCTTAGTTTTCTTAACTTAAAAACGTTTTCAAGTATATACAAGTACACAAACGTTTTCAAGTATGAGCTTTATACATGATCTTAGATGACCTCTCTTTTAATTTCATGTCTTTTAAAGTTTAATAAGGTTTCCTTCAAGACTTTAACATGCACCAAACACTTATTTTTTGCGAAAAGCACACGAAAAGTGTACGATTGGCCGACATTCCGTGTGTTGGAGTGATATTTTGCTTTTAACTTTAACCAGCTCTACTAAAATGATGCTACCTCAATCCAATGTTATCTTTCAGTTTAAGAGCGTTCCTAACCCACTTTTCAATGATTTAACTACCAGTAAGATGGTACGAAAGAGATACCTCGGCAAGGCTCAACTTTTCTAAACCAAACTAGAGTAGAAGCTCAGTAAAAATAAAGCTATGTTTTACTTACATTGCAATTTTTTTCAGTTGATTCAAGGTGGTATTCTCTGTTGTCGGGACCAGCATATGGCTTGTCTCCTTTTTGACATATTCTAATTTAGACGAGCCATTGTTATAAAAAAAACTGACTACAGTAATTTCAGCTTCCATATTTCCTCAAAACATACACACATCCACATACACTTGTCTTTTTCAAAAAAAAAATTTGTGTGTTCAAAAAAGCGCGAGAAAAGAAGAATTCTCGAGACACTCTCCCACAGTGGGTAAGTTGTGGCGGCAGTGACATGAATTGGTCACTGTAATAAATAAACTAGGTCAGCGTGTTTCAAACACACTGTTGGCGATCGCTTATTTCCGACAAAATCATCGGAGAAAGAACCTTCTGTAGTGTTCACTAAGAAATTAATTTTCACTTTGTCCTTTTATTTGTTTAGTCGTAGAAGGCAAGGTTTATTACTTTACACCCTGCGATGCGGGTATGTCTCTGATAAATTATGGCAAGATTAGAGCAGCTAGACGATATTTTTTTCTTGTTCTCTTTTGCCACCAATAATCTGGTATATATCAGTATATATAATAAGTCTCTGAAGGTAAATATTTACATTTAAAAAAAAAGAAGACAAAAATCCTAAATATATCTAGAAAAAAAAATAAGTTTTCGTTTTTTTAAAGTGCGTGCAAACAGAATAGTGATCAGTAGACCACTAAGGGCGAAAAGCGGGCTCTGGGAAGAAACAACACTCCGTTGCGGGGCCTATCCGCAGGTGAGGGTTGTTTCTCCCGAGATTACGTTCCGTCCGGACTGTAGGAATCTCCCTCTTGATAAACAAAAACAAAGTAGAACCTAACCGATTGAGATACTAATATTCAGCAGGAGATTCCCCGAAAATGTAAACATAGGACAAAACAGGCAGAAACAGGACGATAGAGGTCCTGAAGAATCCTGTCCTGGAGCTATGGAAAATGCAAATGGATTAGTTGGGAGTGAAAGCTCACAAGGAGTATGTAGTGACCTTAAGTGATATAAAACCTAACATTGTATAATTATATTATTCAGTAGACCAATATATCATAAAATAAACTAGATTCATCTTTGAATTTTTGCCTCTAGGAGGGCCTTGAATGCAACTCTATGTTCGTATACGTGCCAGTTTTCTAAGTGAGTTTTGCAGCTGGTGATTTCAAGGTTTTCTGAGTCTTCAGGTAGCTTCATAAACTGTATATTTGGTTTGTTTCCTATTAGGGTAGAGACAATGGACAAGTCATTTTGAGCATACAATTGAAAGACTGTATCGATTGAAGAGTAGGATCTTTGAGCGCTATCCAGGGTTGCTAGGTGTAGAAGATAGTTTCGTAACATGTTGCATTTGAGTAGTTGATGTGGTAGTAGCATTGCACGTTTCTCGATTAACGCTGAAGTGTCTGGTATTTTGTAGATCTGACTGATAAGATTTCGACTGTGCTTGGAGACTCCCATAAGTGCTTTGAGGCTTGACCTAGCTTGGGCTTCTAGTTGTGCGATGTCGGAGTTGGACAGTTTAACGATTTCTAATCCGTAGAGCAGCTTTGGTATAACAACGGTGTTGAAGACATGTACTATGGTGTTTGGGTGAGTGTTTCTGATTCCTGCTGAGATCAAGGAGGAAGTAACGGCCCAAAGTTCAGATAAACGTACATCTTTGTGATGGTTAAGTTTGAGGATATTTCTTTCGGTTTTCCATTTAAAACCCAAGTGTTCGAGTTGTTGTTTCGGAAGGATTTGTGTGTTGTACATAGTTAAGGTGGGTTTAGGTAGTTGACACTTTCCTGAAATGCAGAATTGTGTTTTCGAATGGTTGAATTTGAGCCCATGTTCCTGGCCGTACTCAATGCATTTGTCTATCATAACTTGAAGGGATCTTAGCGTTGGGCTGAGCAGAATTAGGTCATCAGCATATGCAATTATTGAAGTATTCAGTCCATTTCCCAAGGTTGCTCCAATTTTTAAATCTTTGATCTTTGCAAGCAGATCTTCTGTGTAAAAGTTATACAGGTAGGGGGAGAGTAGTGAGCCCTGCCTAACTCCTTGACTGAGATTGAAAGATTTTGTTTTATGACCGTTGTACATGATTGCTGATTCACTGTTCAAGTAGAGTTTTATCAAAAATTTGAGGATTTCATTTGGGATGTCTTCTCTGACTGATAACTTTTCAAATAACACCTGCCAATTGCAACAGTCAAAAGCTTTCTCTGCATCGAGACTACAAACGTACACAGGAGAATCATTCTTATTGTAATAATGGATCGTATCTTGGATGAGGATTTCTGCGTGGATTGTTGAAGACCCGTTAACGAAGCCGAACTGAGATGGATTATTGTTCTTTATGTTTGGACATTTCTTTATTATGACTAGTTCAGCAATCTTAGTTATAATTGGGATGATGCTAATGCCACGGTAGTTGTTGGGATCTGAAAGAGGTTTTTTGTGGTTTTTGACAAGAGGGATGATTAGGGATGTACACAGCGCCGATGGAATTGTGGAAGTTTGAAAGAGTTTATTGATTAATTCTGTAATATGTTGGATAAACACGTCATTTGAAGCATGGATGTAGTGTTCAGCTCTAAGATTGAAAGGATCCCGAGTTTTATTTTTTGATAGAGAAAGTATAGCTTGTTTAACGTCACATTCCGAGATGTAAAAGTCAGTGGAAGTAGATCTTTCTAAGGTAGTTAGTAGTTCCTGGAGTCTGGTTCTCGATTTTGTGTTATCGATATTTTGAGTTCGTGGTGTGTTCAAAAGATTTTCAAAGTGATTGTGGAATTCTGTTGTGATTTCTGAGCTTGTGGTCTTTCCGTTGATAGTGAATAGTTTTTGTGTTGAAGCTTTATTTACTTTGATGCTCTTCCAGTAAGATCTTGGATCCAGGTTTTTAAGATTGTCTACATTTATGAAATGGTCAACGTTGGCTTGATTTTTTGCGCGCTTTACCATATTCCGAAATCTTTTTCTGGCGAAGATGTATCTCTGGTATGTCACATTGTCCTGCGAGCGGGGGAATCCTTGATCTCTCCATGGATTGAACATTTGATTCAATTTGTTTTTTGCCTCGGCAAGGTCTTTGTTCCACCATTTCTTTGGTTGGAAATGAAACTTATTGTTTTTCAGGTTGGCATAGCTGTCAGAGGAGCACTGTAAGAGGAGTTCATTTAAGTTTGTTAAGTCTGTTTCAACGTCATTTGTAGCTTCTAGTTGTTGAATAGCGGTGGTAACTTTATTTTGGTATATAGAAATGAAGTGATTATTGTGCCATATATAATTGGGTAGTTGAAATTGTTGGTTTGATTCGTTTGGGTTTGTTGATTGTTGTGCAGGAACTGAACACTGAATATTGAGAGTTGTGGTTACCGGTAGGTGATCACTGGTGTTGGATGCTGAGGGTTCTAACACTTTGGTTTCATATGCATTCGACGTAAGCTCGTTCGAGGTTAGGATATGGTCAATGTAAGATCTGTTTGGTAGCGATATGTGATGATACGTGTAGGTTGGACCTTCGCCTTTAGTTATGTCTATTGGATTTAGTTCATTATCTTCTATAAATTCAATGAGGTATTTAGAGAGTCTATTTTGCTGAGCAAATCTTGTTGTTTTTTGTACTTTTGGATATGATTGAAAGTCACCGAGGATGATTGTTTCACATGATTCTGAAAATTGTTCGGTAATACCGGTGAGTGTGGCTAATTGGGATCTGTAGATATCTGTATATTCTGTGTTCGAAGAGGTTGATTGAAGATATACTCCGGAGATAAGAATTTGCGTGTTGTTGATGAAAGCTTTGACAGAGGTTAGGAAATCTTCTTGTATGATGGTGACTGTGTTGTGGAATGCTTGTTTTCTCAGTAGAAGAACAGTTCCACCAGACGGACGACCAGTGTTACTTTTCTTCGCTGGTTGAAATATTGTTTTAAATTTGTTTTTGTAATGATTTAAGAGGTGCTCTTCTGTTTTTGTTATCCAGAGTTCATTCAGGAAGAGACAATCATATGTATTTGTTAGAGAGTCAACGTATGCACTGTTAGCTTTATATCCACTACAGTTTAAAGCTATAAATTTAATTTTGTCTGTAGTGGTTGTATCCTTTCTACCACCTTCCATCATTAAGTGAGTCCCAATGGTTTACATCGTGAGTGTTTCGCCTCAATCTGGTTTGCTGGTTGTAATGATTTGTTCGTTTATGATGATTATCCTCTGATTGCTGATATTGTCGTTCTGGGTGGTTGTCCATGTGTCTGGGTGTTCTCCTGTGACGATATGGCTTAACAATAAGACCTTCAAACCAGGTTTTCTCCTCTAAAGCTTTCTTTTTGTCTCTGACGTTGATGTCCACTTTGACCGACTTATTGTACTGGTTTTCTTTATTGAGTTCGATTTTAATTACTTTAATTCCTACATCCTTTTCGATTGTTTCCTGAATGTCTGTAATTTGTAGTTGTGGATGGAATCCTCCGATAAATAAAGAAAATGGTTTAGGGTTACCAATGACTGGTGTTTGGTTGGGAATTGAGGATAAGGGTTTTTTTCCTCCAAATATAATAACATTTTTACGTGGTGGAGGTGGTGGTGGCGGTAATTTTGGCTCCTTTGGAGACCCAAGAATCGAAGGGTCTTCTGGTAGTTCCAAAAGGATTTGAGAGTATGTTTTTGGGGTGCGGGGTTGATCCAGTGTTGGTCTTTGGTGTATCGGAGGGTCATTCTTGTTGGAGAGTTTTGGTTTGGGAATTGAAGTCTGTCGGTTCTGTGGATTGTTGGGGATGAAGACTGGAGTAGATTGCCGGTTTGCTCCAATTTTTGTTGACAGTCTAATAATCTCTTGTTCAAGTTGGTTAACTAAATTGTTGGTTTCGATTGATTTTTGTTCGAGCTTTGTTATACACTCTGTTAACTTTTTGTTATCTTTGCGAAGGTTTTCGTTTGATTCAATTATACTTTGTAGCTTGTCAAGGATCTGTGAGCTGTGGGAATCAATGATTGCTGGATACTTGATGTATTGTGGTTTCAAAATTTCTGAAGCGAATCTGGTGGTGATGATATCTTCGTAGATGCAGCGTCCTAAGTTGAAGATGTCGTTACATAGGAGTGTATGGTTTTTACGTGATTTCATGTGGGCGTTGAGATCGGTTTCTGGCAGATGGAAGCCATTTTCTGATAATGTGTCTTTTGCAAAGTTTTCCACAAAGCGACAGAAGAGCTGTTCTTTCAGCTTGTGGGCAGTTTTTGAATTCAATTGTTTGAGTAGGCTGATCAAGTCTTGTTTTGAAGCTCGGTACAAAGTTTGTAAATTCTCTTGAAAGATTGAGCATGGATCTTCGTTTTCGCTGATTTCTTTGATGATGATTTCAATGATGTTTTCAGATTTTTCAGTTTCTTCAGTGGCATTTTCAGTGATTTCGCTATTCGCGCCACCTCCGCGGTCCGCCATCTTTAATTCAAATTTTAATTCAATTATTTAATTTTAATGATATTATAAATATATTATATTTAATTCAATGATATTATAAAGTCGAGTAAAATGGTCGAGTGAACCTTACCACTTTAAAACCTACTTTATCGTTTTTTTGTTACTACGGCCATGCAATTTCAATTCAGGACACTTATTTCACTATCAAAATCGTTGTAGTAAAAAACAAAATGTTTACGCATGCGTTTTAAAACAGCTGTGAAATTATTGTCTCGCTTAACGAAGTAAATCAATTTAACAGCTCTAAGCATAATGTGGCATAATGAACATGGATAAATGAGACGAACATTGAAATGATAGGGGAATGACGTCATAAACAATACAAAAGTGATGAATACAATAGACTACTTAAGGCTGTTATACATTTTATTTGATCTGCAACTTTTGCCATTATTAGTCAGTACATAACACATGATCAAAGCAAAAGTAAAGCGTAGACCCTAGAGAAAAAAGTTACACTTTGAGGAAGGGGATGGGATATAGCCTGAAAAAAATTTAAAATCTCTCCTATTCAGACAAAATGTAAGGAAACTATTGAGTTTATAAAGGTAAGCGAGTCAAACATTTACTTTCGATTTCAAAAACGAGATTTGACTTGTATATCTACACTGTTAAAATCGCCCTCAGGCGATCGATAAGAGATACTAGGTCACAGTGTAACACACTGAGGCGACCGCGGTCAAATCTTATGAAATTTATGAATTTGTACACCATTTACCATTATGAACAGTACATCGAAAAATCCTTAAATCTTATAGAAAGTTTGGTTTGACTACAGTTAGTTTTAACCAGACGGTTTTCCAAGTTTTTTAAGAATTATATAAATCGAAGTGATTCGCGATCTGAAAATGTCACGAATTTGAGCCCTAAAAAACACTGTTTTCATGCTGTTTGTAACAGTCGGGTCGAAAAACTATGGAGTATATTGTACTTTTTCCTTTAAAACTGTTTTATCTCCGTAATACTTTGCAAATACAGAAATCTAAGGAAGATAATTACTTTTTCCGAGCGAGTGTTATTCAGAGACTTCAAAGATAGAGAAACGAGATTGTTGATTTCGTCAGCTTTCCGTGACTTTAGAGAACGGATTACCGCGCGCAAATATGCGAGATTTTTCACCATACAAAACGTCTCTGAATACACCGCTCCGCGGTCGATAAATTATTGATGAAAATAAACACTGGGGTGAAGGGAGTTCTTATATTATATATTATACTTATATATTCTTATTATTTTGTAGTCTGTATGTTGTATTTTCCTATATTCGTTGAATCTAAAACAGGGGTGTGATGAATTCTTGTCATCACGTATCACGAAAATAAGACACTCAATCACGCGATCACGCCCAAATTTTTGCCCTATCACGCATCACGCAGAGACCACCTATCACGCCATCACGCATTTTGAAATCATAGATCACGCCATCACGCCAAAAAAAAAGCCTGATCACGCCATCACGCAAACCGCTGGGGGGGGCCTCTATTAAACAGCTATGTAAAGTAAGAAGTTAATGAAATAGAAAATTAGGATTAGGTCGCTGGCTACGAACTGAACAGTATTCTTCGCTGTTCAGTTGGCGGCCGAACATTTAATTGAACAAAATGCAGACCACCTTTCTTAGTTGTTCAGCTCGTAGCCAAATACTCGCCCTTTCGCTGTTCAGTTGGTTGCCTAGTCCCAACCCGAGAGCTGTTCCACATGTGGCCTAGACCCCACCCAAGGGCTGTTCATCTTGTGGCCTAGACCTCATCAAAGAGCTGTTCATCTTGGGGCCTAGACCCCACCCAAGAGCTGTTCATCTTGTGGCCCAGACCCCACCCAAGAGGTGTTCAGCTTTAGGCCCAGACCCCACCCAAGAGCTGTTCATCTTGTGGCCTAGACCCCCCCCAAGAGCTGTTCATCTTGTGGCCCAGAGACCCCACACAAGAGCTGTTCAGTTTGTGACCTAGACCCCACGCAAGAGCTGTTCAGCTTGTGACCTAGACCCTTCCCAAGAGCTGTTTCATCTTGTGGCCTAGACCCCACCTCAGAGCTGTTTCATCTTGTGACCTAGATCCCACCCAAGAGCTGTTTATCTTGTGGTCCAGACCCCACCCAAGAGCTGTTCACCTTGTGGCCTATACCACTCTAACTGGACCTGATCCGAGAATTATAAAAGCATAAAAAAAAAATGAAAGTTTTCATGATGGCAATATTCTTACGATATTCCTAATCTTTTGGCCATTTTCATCATAAACATTCTTGTAAAGTGTATTCTTATAATAAAAAGCATGTACTAGCAAGCAAGGTAAAGTCTGTTCCAAAAAGTAGACAGTCTGCACATTTTGATACATTGCTCTTGGAGCATAAAAGATATAATTAAAAGTAATGCCTCATTGAAAAGATAACTTTGAGCAGATTTAAAATCTTTCAAAAATTTCGAAAATGAAGACGGAAGATGAAGATGACGAATATTTTTTCTACAGTACCGAAATTTTTGAATTTACACTTTTCTGAAACTTGGAACTTCGTCGATTTCAAATACGTTTTCAGGTCTTTCAAAGCTTTCTCGGAACAAAAGTTACAGTCTTTCAAAGAAGGCTAAAAATGGCCAAGAATGGGCAAAATGGACTTATCCAAAAGTGCTCGATGATATCTCAGAGCTATTTACGTTGCTAAGAATTTGTATTACAAAAAAGCCATCCCACATTCTGCACTACTTTACTCTTCCTGTTATCAATGCGACGTGAATTATCTCGACACTACTTAAGAATGTGAATAAGTGACTTTCAAAGATTTACATGACTCAAAGGATGTTTAGATCCTGACAAAAAACCGCGTAATGGTTTTGCTCTAATTTTAGGATGTCGAATGCAGGTTACCTAAGCACTGCAGCTAAAGCAGGTGATGAAAAAGCCATCCTTGCTATTCAAGAGATGTTCAAACAGTGGATGGAAAATGGAACCAAGTAAGTTAACACGATGTTAGTAATAATACTAATACTAATAATAAATTTCATGATTCCTATAAACTTTTTGGACCTACCCCGGTGGGGTGGAGGTCCTATAAATTAACCTGTGTTCGTTCGTCCGTTCGTCCGTTCGTTCGTCTGTTACCAACTTTTCTCAGGATTGAATCATAGGAATCTTTTGATATTTGGTACAAAGGTGCAAAATGGTGGTGGGCAAAATGTGACAGAGCCCAATTTTCAACAGAAAAAAAATTTCGGCAAATTTGGGCCAAAAAACGGCTAAAAAACGGGTTTTGGATCTGATTTTTTTAATGAAAGTAGGGTACCATCATAGGTAAAAGAGGGCTCAAGCAGACTTTTGCAAAAAAAATTTGTTGGCTCAAAAAACGCATGTTTATCTATAAGAATCACTATTGATAAGCAAACATCAATGTTCCTAGTCAAATTATGCTCACGAGGGCTTACTTTTGAAAATATGTGTGTTTAGACATGAAATTTTGGTTGCTTGGCGTGTTTTTATAGAAAAACTGGCCAGATTCGATATTTTTTTATAAGCACATTATCAATTACTTAGGTATTAGCTTTTCTTGAGATTGGCTCTTTCATTCTTTATGATTTTTTGCACAAAGATGCATAACTATAAACCCTCGAATGTGACGGAGCCCGATTTTTGAAAAAAAATGTTTTTGGGCAAATTTGGGCCAAAAAACGGCAAAAAAAAAGGGTTTTTGGGAATTTGTGAAATATTGGATCATATATTGTTTTTTCTGCTTTTTTGCATGAAAATAGGTAAAAGATGACTCAAGCAGATATCTGTAAAAAAATAATTTTTCAGCTCAAAAAACGCATCTTTATCTATAAGATTCACTATTAATAAGCATACATCAATGTTCTTAGCCAAATTACTCAGTTTTTTGATGAGATAGATGTTTTTTTATAAGAAACAAACAACTAATTTTAATAGATCGTCACTATTTGTCTTCTTAATGATTGTTTAACGGTCATGCTCACGTAGATATCAATTATATATATATGTGTTTAATGCATAACCAGGTAGGTCCATAAAAGTATCACTTGTTTGAGATAAAAGGATCCAACAATGGTATAATTTCTTATTTTGAAAATATACATACTTCGATGAATTGGGTCATTCCATCTTATAACCATACAGAGGGGGGGGGGGTGGACGAACATTTCCAGGAGGTAGAGTGAGAAGCATTTCCAGGAGGTCTAAGGTGCTTCATGTTTCCAGGGGGTAAAAAGCTATTCTTAAACTGCCAGGGGGTAAACGACTGATATTAGTATTAGTTGATAATTAGCAAATTTTGCTATTTTCCAGGGGGTATCCATACCATTCCAAGAAATTTGTTTTGACTTGAAAAGGTTCGTACACCTCCTGTATGGAACAGCCCATTTGGTTATCTTCACGTCTAAAATCAAAAATAAAAAGCAAGAATTAGAAGTCGTTTAAAAAGTTTAAATGTTTTTTTTTCGCATATCTAGTACAGTACACACCGTCAACTGCTCCAAAGTCATTTGATTTGAGTTTAATGGACCGCGTGTTAAAAAATACATGATTTCTATTTCGCATCGAGTAGGCTTTTAAATCGAAATATGAAAAAAAATCCGTAGTGGAACACGCGCGAGTGTCCGGAACGAAGGAGACCAAATTAGTGACAAAACGATAGAGTGGTTGACGTCACTCGTGCGGCAAGTTACACACTTGCTATCCGTTAATCCAACTGGGCGGTAGGCGGTTAGACGGCAGGCGTTCTCTAATTCTCCATTCCGCGTCCAGTCATTTTTTGAATGAAAACAAAAGTTAAAAAGGGCGCGCTATCATTGAAAGTTATCGTGACATGTTATGACAGAAAGTATGATTGATAAACTTGGTGGAGTTATCAAAACAAATTTGTTGTCAGAGAGATTTAACAGTAAGTGAAAATACAGGCCAGATATCCCGTGTTGCGTAAACTCGTCCCAAGTTGGAGCAGTTGACGGTACAACCAACTTCTACATCCCTATATATGTGAAGAAATTCTGTTAATTACTTTTGCACCTTTAGAATCCCGACAAATCTCCGAAGCACAGTTCTTACTTACGGTGTGGCTTACGGGGGTGACAAAGAATGGCAATACGTCTACGACCAATTCCGAAACGAAACTAACCCTTCAACGAGGTCAAAACTTCAAAGTGCTTTGAGTGCAACGCGACAACCATGGATTTTGAATAGGTATTCATAAAAATGAGATTTACCGCCCTCTTTTCTTTCGGTTTTCTAAACACCACTACAGTATGTGGCCCCCAAAACGTCGATGAAATTTAAAACTTCTCTCAAATCTAGAGGAAAATAGGTTTTACAAAAACTTTTGCTGCATGAAAAATTTTAACATCTCTTCTTTATTTCCCGGAAGTTCTTTTACAAAATTTTCAATTTCAACAGTAATTTTCAATCGCTTAAAGATAGGTAGCCTTTTTCTAAGGGCCCCTAAAGCGGAGGTTTGTAATTTTAGCGATTTCTCGAGATATCTTTAAGATATGAATACAAAATTTTGACCATAGTTTGGAAATGTGATTTAGAGGGTTTTGGACATAAATTAGTTTGATAAAATTTTTACATTCTACCCCTGGTTGTCAAAACGCAGGTTTTGGGCCCCCAAAGCGCAGGTGTAGTTAAAATCAAATTATTAAGCGCAGTGGTAAAAGAGGGAGAAACTATGAACATATTTGTGTTTTCCATTAAATTTACGACCCGGTGCATGTAAAATTTATGATTTTTATAAAATATTTCAAGATTTTCGATGATGCAAAGTCTAAACTGAAAATTTAGAAATTTTCAAAATAACAATTTTGATTTAACAACGTCTTAATTCTTTTCAATATAGTTCCATTCATGTATGGAATATGCTGTGAAAATTTTAGAAAACAGCTTAACTGAAACTGAAAATATTAAGCTTTAAAGTTATTTTTCTCCTACATTTTGCAAAAAAAAATGACAGAATTTGCCGTTTTTGCTGATTCAGCGAAAAAAATTTATATGTAATATTAATTTTTTGTTATAAACTATTATTTCAAGCTGATAGGAATGGAATTCCAAGATTTTTGACTGTTTCTCATTTTTAGAATTTTCGGTTTTATCAATGCTGATTCTAAAATTACTGATTGATTCAAAATACTGGTTGACCTTTAAGATGCTATATCTTTTACCCATCGTCTAAAGTCATAGATGTATCTGCATTTTCTGAACGGCATTAAGGTGTAGAAAGTTTCCTATACCCCATTTTAATAACTTATTTTCAATATCCAAAATACTGGATATTGACCAAGTAGCTAGAGTGAGTTATATGCAATTTTTATCTAATTTTGGTGTTGAAATATTTCCTTCAGACGCAAATATGTTATTTTGAATCTGTCTCAAACCATCAAAAACATGTTCATTTTTAAGTATAACCATCATTCTTTCAAAATAAATAAGACGACTTGACGAGAAGTAGAGATGGAAGCTGATCTGAAATCCACTTTATATTGAGCCTTGATGAAACAATTTTACAAGAACAACGAGACTCCAAATCGATAAAGAAAAAATAAATATGCTCATATTGTGCGCCATCCCTTGTTTACTTTGTAAGAACTAATTACCGAAAGGTATATCACCGTCTATCAAGAATTATTGATTTGATTCTTATAAAGTATACGCTTATAACAAAAATAAATATGCTCATATTGTGCGCCATCCCTTGTTTACTTTGTAAGAACTAATTACCGAAAGGTATATCACCGTCTATATCAAGAGTTATTGATTTGATTCTTATAAAGTATATGCATTATAAGAAAATAAAGAAAAAGACTAAAGACACAAAGATATATGACGTAATCCAAAGAAAACCCGCGAAAATCATCCGTGGATATACGAGTGTGTAATTTGTAAATTAAATTTAGTGAGTTTGTCCACCGTATCGAGTACTTTCGTTTTCTAATTTTTTTTCCGCAACGCCGCCGCCGCAGAATGCTGATTGTAATACTTTCGCTAAGGCGAAATTAACAAAAATCGTTTAATTCTGATAAATCTACAAGTAAGAATCCTCATTTTAATGATGTCCTCCGTTTTTGGGCCGTTTCCGTTTTGGGGGCCATATACTGTAAACCATATTTCTTAATTGTCATTTTATTAGTTTCGCAGAGAGAGCCCTTTCTTGGCTCATAATCTTTTAGATTTTCTGCACAAACATGCAAAGTTGTATTACCCAAAATGTGCAAAGCCCGATTTTTGAAAATGTTTCAGGTCTCTTGACCCAGAAATGTCCTGAAAAAAGCTTTCTTTTTCGTGATTTACTCGAGATTTTGTTATTTCTTTTTCCTGATTTTCATGATTTGTTGCTCAATGAACCAAAATAGTAACGTAACGAGTTTTTAGTTAAGAAAGTTCTGGCCTGGGAAAAGTGTTTTTTCGGGATTTTCTCATTAGTTTTTCTTGATTGCTTTTTTATTTTGAGTTAATGTTTTATGTCGATCAGCCAGGTAGGTCCATAAGAGTATTGTTTATTTTTTTCTTCGCTTTTATTTTTTGAATGCTCAATCCATCAGATTATTCTCTTCAACAGTCTTCAACTAGATATTTTAACATGGGTGTGCAGAGAAAATGTCGAAAACGTGAAAGAGACTCTCATTTCAAAACATTACATTTCTTAATTGTTCTTACAGATGGCTCCGATATTCAATCGATCCAGACGTAGTAAAAACTCAAGATACCGTTTACGTCATCGGTCGAATAGCAAGTTCGAATCCTATTGGAAAATATCTGGCATGGAACTTTGCTAATGAAAACTGGAACAAAATCATGGAAATGTTAGTATAACCTCTGTCATTTATTTAATTGATTCGAATCAATTTTGCTCCATTGTCCCATGGACAAAATTAGCGTGTCTTTTGGGCATTTGCCTCACTTTTTGTCTCATGAAACAAAACAAAAAAAACCATGGGACATGCACTTTTTTTTTAGTGTTGGTGGGATGGAGCATGTTGCATTGAAAAAAAACTTCTCGTGTCCCTAAGCATTTTGACATTTCACATGAAAATTGAATTGGAATAACTATTTGTGTTTTTATATTTTCATAGAGCTAAAGAAAACAATTTTCACGTCGCGTACATAACTTCGAGACTAACCAGTCAATTCACCACTCAATATGATCTGGAAATGGTAAGTTTATTATAAAGTATAAGAATATTTGGACCAAAATATCTCGAAACTTGGTAAAATTACTTTGTGTATGTATTATCATGCGAAGGTGTTTTCATGCTTTCATGTGTTCCTTGATGACGTTAGTAGTTTTCTATAAAGATATTAAATTTTGGTGCTTACCCAAATCTGAATTTTAGAAGTTCTACCTTGTTCCGTTGAAAAGATGTTCAATTTTGTATATTGCATGAAAAAACAATACATTTGACTTGAAAAATGTTTCAAAGATGCTGTTCAAAGGTGTTAACGCATTTAAATGGCTCGTATATCGTTTGGGGTGATTTTGGATTTTCGTGCCGTATTTAGAACATAAATTCGAAACAAGAATGTTTAAGGATTTTCACTTTCTTACCATTAGGCGGAGGAAATGTGGAGAAGATATCCGGATGCCGGAACCGGTGCTAATGCACGTCTCCAAGGCATTGAAAAGATCAAGGGAAACATTTATTGGCTTTCTCAAAATTATGGAACCCTTCAGGCTTGGTTGAAGAAAAATACAATGCAATGAACGAAACACTAATGATGGAAAGGAAACACTTACAATAGAACATGCGTTGAGAATAGACGATTGATTGACCGACGCACATGGCTTAAATTTGACAACACTATTATGCCTGGTTTATGTCATCAAATGGTTGATTACAATAGACTTACTGATTAAATTTATGCAAGGGGTTTGTTTAATCCGCCATAACCTTGCTGTTTTTAATCAACCTGGTATAAAAACTTATTGGACGACGAAAATAACTTCAATCGACGACTTTTTCTCGAAATATTATCTTTGATAATATGATAAAATGACCCGTCGTCTAAAATAGCTTTCAATATTTTATCAATCTTCAACCAATCCATTACTTTCAAATACACCCCCCTCTCACAGACTTACTACGACCCATTCCCACTGGAAAAATTGGCGAAAATATTGTCCTCGGTGGAAAATTATCCTTCATTTTTTTGTCCCCACTGAAAATAATCAAATAAACCAATCCTCACTGCAAAATATTATGCTAATTTTCCCATCCCCACTGAATTTCTTGACATGAAAACAAAATAATTGAAATCCCAAGCCATAGAAAAAATAGAAATATCAATCCCCATTGGGTTTCAGTCCGTTAATTTTATCCCCGATGGCTGAAAAAATCTTACCGGGTCTATGAGAAGGGGGTGTTTTAAGGAGAAAAAATTCGTAATCATTGACTTGAATGATTGTCAAGTCTGTCTCAATATAATTACAGCGAAGGCAAAAAAGGTAAAAATTTGAATAAAATTTGAACTAATTCACTAATTTTTTTTTTTGCTATAAGTTTTGCGAATAGTGATTTTCCAAATTGAAATCCAAGAAGAAAAATAGCTTTTCATCCTTTAATGCTCGAAATTCTTATTTTGGTACAAAGGAACTTTTTCAACTGTATGATTATATTTCACATAAAATTATCGCAAATTATCGCATCGCAAGTTACAGTCTGTCGTTATATAATTATAGACCGGTTACAAGATGGCCGGTCGACGGGGAGGGGTGTACTCAAGATAAATGTACGTGCGGCCCTTAATAGTCCTTTTTTCAAGCTTCCCAAAGTGCACTGTAAATATCGAAATGACCAAAAATGAGAAAAAATGCACTCTAAAGGTGTAAAATTTGAATTATCTGACCATATTTTAACTTGAAATGGTAAAACGTTTTCAAGAAAATGCACCGTAAGGGTCAATCTTTCGCCAAATTTGCTCAAATTGGCTAAACTTTCTCTTTACTCTTAGGACCCGATTTCAAATGTTCTATTTCGGGCCGAACGTACGGTCGTTTTTTTTTAACCGAGTGCCTCCCCCTCCCGGGCGTTGAAGTAAAAAATGCTTAAATCCTGAGATCCTAAGGTGGCAAGTCTTAAGTCTAATGTTAAAATTCAGAGCTAAAACTCTACTTTTTAACTGTAGTTTAACGCGTTTAAAAATTATTTGTGCTGTTTAAAATTTCGCAGGGAAATCCCCTCTGTCTCAAATATTTTGTCCATGATTGTGCAATTAGGCTTCAAAGAACCTCCATATCAGAAATGAAGTTCCTAGTTCAAATATTTTAAGACAAAGTTTAATTCCAGAATTTTTTACTAATTTTAGTAAAATAGAACTTTCAAACCCAACTTTTTTGGCCCATCGCTAGCGATAGGGCCTTTCATTTGCAACTTTCCGTCCGTCCGTTTTGGTAGAAACGGCGCTTGAAACTATAGTAACACACTTTTTAATTTTGCCGTTTGGAGAGGGAAAAGGTTGCTAAAGTCGGATACTGGCTATAAAAGATATATTTTCTCATTTCGCGCTCCTTCAAAAACAAATTTCAAAACAAAACAAGATGGCGGTCGAAGCGAGGAGGTTGATTCATAGTGTATTCATACTTTCTTGAACATTTTCTTTGCTTTAGTGGTCAAGAGACTTTCAAACCAAAGATATTTTGTAATGATTTCCTTTTATAAACCTTTTTCAACATTCTGCCATATCTTATAGTCTTTGCTCAAGTTTTCATAAAGTTTTATGAGTGAAAATTCTACCTTAAAAATCACTTTTATTTTTAGTTTATATTGCTTTCGAAAAGACTTTATTTTTAGGAAATAATGACTTCTGACATAGAAATAAATAAACTGAAATGCAGCTCATGTGTAAATTTGAATAAGATTGGAACTTTTTCCTTGATGCTACACAAGAAAACAGTCACTTCTGGATCTGTCGCTAACAACGGTCAGTGCACAGTGGTTGGTGGGACGTGGTATAATTTTCAAACTCGACACATGATTATTAAAAGTAAACTGATTCTGGAATTTGGTAATGGACACTAAAATGGAGCTCATATGTAAATTGGAACAAGATTGGTACTTTTTCCATGAGGCTACGCGTGAAAATGGTTATTTCTGAATCTGTCTCGTTTGACGATTGGTGCGGTGGCTTGATTTTTCAAACTCGACACAGAATTATTTCAAATCTGATTATTGGAATTTGTTAGCGGAGACTAAAATGCAGCTCATGTGTAAACTTTAACAAGATTGGGACTTTTTTCATGATTCTACACATTAAATAAAATGGTCAATTCTGGATCTGTCACATTAAACAGGCGGTGGCTTGATTTTTCAAACTGGACTCACATACCGTCAACCGTCTCTAACTTGGGACGATTGGTCGAAACATGGGACTGTTGCATATCTGGTCTGTATTTTCACATACTGTAAAATCGAAATAGAAATCGTGCATTTTTAAATACGCCTTTCCTTAACTCAAATCAAATGACTTTGGAAGTTCGGTGAAATGGTGGCCGAATTGCCGTCCCATGTTTTTTCAGATAGTCCCAAGTTGGAGCAATTGATGGTAATTATTCAAAGTATATAAACTGATTCTGGAATCTGTTAATGGCACTAAAATGCAGCTCATGGGCAAATTCAAACTAGATTGATCATGGTTGCAAGGCATGAACAGTGAAAATGGTCATTTCTGGATTCGCACTAACTGTTAACTCACATTAACCACATGAATTTTATTAGCTTGTATATGCAGACCGTAAAAACTATTTTACCGTCTAGTTCTTTAAAGATCATTTTTCTTGTTTACGGTCTGGTCCAACTAACATGCCTGCAGGGATATTTCTCCCTGCATATGTGTGAGTGCACCTAATTCGTTAAAAAAGCGCCCACTCACTAAGCAGAATATTCGGGGGATTTTTTATATTTTTCTATGGGCGCGCATAATTTATGGAAAAAGCTGACCTTGTGAAAAAAGATGAACAAATGAAAATGAAAACACAGGTTCATTTCTAAACAAAATGGAAAAGAGTCTTTTTAAAATGTGGCCTGATGTGGCTGATGTTTTGATGTAGTTTAAAGTAGTTTTGAAAGTTTTTTGAGTTTGTAAAAGAGGTTATATGGTAAGTTAATTATGTGTGTCTGCCCTGGGTTTTGATAGTCTGTCAACAAGGGTTCACTCACAGGCAGTATCAAACAAACTGTACCCGACATTTTTAGTTACACCAGATAAGATTTTTTTTTCTGAAATTTTGAGTCTGGATACAAAGGCTAGAATTTTATTGGAAAGTTGAACCTGCGCCTGTATAGGCCCGGTTGGTAGGAGACCATTCAATAAAATTTCAAGCGTCTAACCAATGAGAAGTACCGCGGTGATTTTGAATTTTTTTTTCCTGTCTTCACTTTGATCCATGTCAACGGGGTCATGCATTTGCTGTTTTGCACGCTCGTTTTCAACACGTTACTTTTCGCTGGGCCTTCACGCCCAACGGGCTTCTTGTTTACATGCATCAGCCCAGGCTGATTTGTTTTGAGAAAACTCTCCTTGTTAAGAACAGATATTTAATGTTTTTTATTTGGGCTTTTAGCCCCAGGGAGGGGGTAGAATCTGCCACGCTGATGTTCTTTTGTGTATGAGAATTATAGAATCAATTTGGAAATTTCTGATTGTGTCATTTGTCGTCTAGATCAGTTTTTATTACTTTACTGTGAAAAATAAAACTCGCACGTGATAAAAGTTGACAAATTTAATTCTAAAAATTAAAAAACAAGTGGAAAATCATTTCCTTTACAAATGATGAAATAATTATTGATGTCCTCAAAAGATTAAAGTGCTTTATCTCAGATAACATCAAGCATCACAAGTCCCTAAGAATTTCAAAATTCCATTTATGTAATTGCCATTATTCTTAAAGATGACCTACGGATCACGGAGTATATCCAAGCTGAACCCGACTGAGAATAACAATGCTGTAACCAAATTGGCTATACAACCTTTAATATTTGTTAGGTGGACTTTAGTTAGATTTTAGTAATTATACTAGCCGTCACCCGGCGTCTCACCCATCGAGTAGAGTGTTGTTGAACAGATCAAAAGCCCGAGCATAATTATACCATTATTATTTTAAGCACTTATTGCCAGAAATATTAGCTGAAAAGGGCAAATATCTGAAATGAAACAATGACAATTTACAGTAAGAAAATCAAAGGAAATTTTATATTTTCAAAAGGAGATTAAATGTTTTGCATATACTTTCGTATATAAAATATTGGTAAAAAGGTAAAAATCTAAGCAACTTTTGTAGTCATATTTTTTGAAATACATGGCATTGCCAAAAAGTAAAAAACTTTCAAAACGGAAAAAAATTCATAATTTCCAACAGAATACAAAAAAAAAAAAGAAAAAAATCTTTGCCACCGAGCGAGCACAGCGAGCATAGGTGGCTTCATAGCTTCACGAGGTTGTGCAGATGGTAACAATTTTCGCCGTCTTTTTTTTTCGTACACAGCTAGCCCGTATTTATAGTAGTCCGTACATTGGGGGATTATGGCGTGGGTGTTTGGCTGCGGGCGTACTACGGCCAATATTCTAAAGGTGGACTCACTCACAAAGATAAAAAACAGCGCTTTTCTTAATAATTAAAATACGCTAGTGTAAGAAGTGTAACCAAGCCTTTGTAAACATTCATCGTGAGCATTTTTAAGGATTCCCATTTTTAATGGCTGCTTGATTGCACATGCTTTTGAAACTTGCTGCTGTTTTTATAAATTTTTATCATGCTTTCTGGTCTTGTGTAGAGTATTTAAAGAGGTTTATTATTCGTTTACTACTAAGTATTTTATGTTTGTGTAGTTAGTGAATGCACCAATAAATTGATAATGCTCAGTAAATAGTACAAAAAGAGTTAATTTTCCACAACAACTCATATAGCAACTCTTCTTCACCAAAACTACAAACAGCACAGGTATGATCTTTTACGATCTTTTTTTTCCTTTTTTCACCAGATAGTTATGTGTTAAATGTTAACCAGTTGTGACAAACAGTCAGTTTTAGCTAACCTGAGATCAGATTGTGATTGTTTTCTGCCCACCACGCTGAAGCTCTAAAGGGATAGGTGAAAACATACAATCTGACGAATATGCAATCTCGAAATCGTAAGGACCTCGTTCGTCTAAAAGGACTGGGGATGACAAAAAAGTTGCGTGATTGTGTTTATGAATAGGGCGCCGTATCAGTTTTTGACTTTCTGGCGCACAACAAGATTCTTGTTGTAAAATTTTCCGCGGGAGGACTAATTTCCTCAGATGTATAATTTTCAATCGCCTTTAGAGGTTTACCGTGCGCGTAAGAAAATTATGAACAGCTGTTACCAGGTTAGTTTTAGCAAGTATTTGCATATATTTCCTAGCCTAGAAATCAAGTCAATTGAAATTCAGCAATCATTTTTTGTAATCAAACTATCCAACGCAATCAAACGGTAGCTGTTCGATTACCATGCCTGATTTGGTAAGAAAATTTTTTGATTAGTTTGATTATATAAGTTTGATGACAGTTTTTATACAAGCTTCAATATCGAACTTCACCGATCTTGATACACCTTTTGCTAATCAGGGTTTTCATTTTGAATCATTAAAAACTCAAGTACCGTTGTTTTGTATAAGATTCCCATTTCCGCATTAAGATTCTTGATACTTTTCTGGAATCTTTTCCCTATATATATTTTACGGGATAACCAGCAAGAAATTGGGGAGGGTTCGTTTAATGGAATGCAGTTTAAAGTAGTTATAAAGGAGTCATTGTTGTGATTTGTACTTATGTAGATTTATTGCATATAGAAAAACCGCTTAGCCCATCATTTTTATTTGGATGGATTGTTTATATTGTCATTTTTAAAACTAACCCATCATTTTTATTTATTTAGATATATTCTTTACATTGTTCTTTTTAGAAAAAGAGAAAATCTTCACATTATTTCTTCATGTAGCCAAACCTATGCTTATATTTTATATATTATAATATATTTTATTTATTATTATTTGGTCAGCCCCGGTGACCCTTCAAATCGGTTCCGCGATTTTTTTTCCAGCATCCGCGGTGCCTTTTTTCAGGCCTCAAAAGTCTCTCAGAGGGCTACAAATTCATAAGTTAGTCTCTAAATGGTCCCAAATTCACGAAAATCGAAAATTTTTCTCTTAAAAGGACACGATTTCCAGAAATTTTGATCAAAATTTGGTGAAAATTAAACCGAAATTTGGAAAAAATCTACCAAAATTTTAGGAAAGTCTCTCAAAGGGTCCTAAAATCATCAAAATTTTGTCTCTCAAAGGGTCGATTTTCGGCTCGGACAATCGTCACCTCGTAAACCTAGTACCCCCCAGGTGAAATTCCAACATCATCTATCCCATGTCCACTTTGGACAAATCCAACTTTGTGTTAAACATTTTTTCGTCTGAAGTTTCAGCCAAAATGAGCTTTTCAACCTCTTTGACTTTAAGAACGAATTAGGTTTCTTGATTGTACTTCCTTCTATCGTTTTAAGCTTATTGGGCTGACCTTCCAGCGCAGCTGGTTTATTATATATATACTGGAAAACATTTTCATAATCTGAAAGAATGTCAATCTAGGAAAGAAATGGCATGTACTAAAAGACGGATCGACGGATCGACGGATCAACGGATCGACGGATTACTAAAGACGGATCGCCGTATTTTAAATTACCAAAACACGGATCGTCGTATTTTTAAAATAGAAAGCTACTTTAGGCGTACAAACTTTCGCGAGCAGAAACTTTCGCGAGGACGAAAAATCGCGAAATTCACGACATTTACTTTCGCGAATTTAACGGAAAAATATTTTTCGCTAGCATAAATTTCGCGAATCAAGACGTAAAATTGAGAATTTTCACATGAAAAAATGGCTTAGAGGTTCAAATACTTCTTGGATTGGCTTGAAATATTTGTCTTTTGACTTATTAGTATTTTAGCAGGCTAAAAAGTGCCATAAAAGTTACATTTTATTCAAAGTTTGAAGTTTAGCAGATTTTCTATTTTGTCAAGTGTTTTTCGCAAGCATAAACTTTCGCGAATGGCCCTTCCTAGAATTTTTAAAGACATTTACTTTCGCGAAAAGGGCCAAAATTCGCGAAAATCGCGAAAGTTTCTGCTCGCGAAAGTTTCTACGCCTAAAGTATAGTCTGAAATAGAAATAGTGTGCAATATCATTTGAATTAATCAGGAGAACCCACCATGGTTGGGTCCGACTAGGAAAATTTTAGAAAATATAACTTCTTAGAGTAGCTAAAACCCTTCTAAATTGACTCAAAATGACTCTCTTGATTGGCATATTAACAGAAAAATAACCTTTTGAACTTTCCGAAAAGAAAGATTTGCGCCACAGGCAAAAAAAGTCAACAATTGAAATGTACTTTGACGATTTTGAAGTAGAAACAGTAGAATTCAATCTGAACGAGCATTAGAACTTGAAATTTGTAAGTGCATTGAGAAAAAAACACACCCTCCTACAGTGCATTTTTGGTTATTTCGATAAAACACACCCTTAGGGTCCGCACATACCCGTCGGTCGTTTTGCCTGGGTGCCCCCACAGATCTGTAAAGCCCGAAGGGCTAGATTTGCGGCTTTTATCGAAAAGTGAAGCCTAGGTTTGGAAGGATTTCCTACCAAAGTCATGTGACTAAAATATGCAATTTCACCGGTTTGCCGCCTACTTTTTTTGATCTCGCGTTCCGAAAACAATTAAAATGCTAGATCCTATCCATCGGCACGAAATTTAAAAAGTCAAATTTTTGATTGACTTTTTTTTGCTGGAGAAAGCTTAAAGTTGCCTATCTAGCCCTTCGGGCTTTACAGATATCTGTGGGTGCCCCCCCCCGGGATATAACTATATGTTTTATTTTATTTCGTCCTTTATTAGATAACATTCAAAGGAATCAAGTAACAACAAAGTCAAGCAAGAAATTTTATACTCTTTTTACCTTTGAGAATATCAAATTTGTGCATTATGGATATAATTCAACCCCCAAATTATCGAATGTAATTAAAGCTGTAACTACCATATGATTAAAAAAAGTCTTCTTTTTTTATTGGACTTTATTGCATTATGTCAAAGAATAAAAAGGTAACAAGAAAAGAAATGTGTTCACACGAGGACGATCCGTGTTTTAGTAATCCGAAATACGACGATCCGTGTTTTAGTAATCTGAAATACGACGATCCGTGTTTTAGTAATCCGAAATACGACGATCCGTGTTTTAGTAAACCGAAATACGACGATCCGTGTTTTAGTAATCCGAAATATGACGATCCTTGTTTAGTAATTCAAAATACGGCGATCCGTCTTTTAGTAATCCGACGATCCGTTGATCCGTCAATCCGTCTTTTAGTATATACCGAAAGAAATCCCCTAACAGAAGCCATTTTATGATTGAAGCAAACAATGTCACACACTTGTAAACAATCATAATTTCCAAAAAAATGTCAAAAAGAAAAAAAGCTGTCATGCCAGGAAATCACTTGAAAAAATTGTCAATTGACACCAGAGTTTTCTTCATTTTTTAAAAGCATGTATGGAAGAAAATGTCAAGTTCACGACAAAAGTTTTCCACATTTTAAACGCACATCGAAGAAAATATATTCATAAGGCAGGCCAAAATTTGTTGTTTTACGGGCCAAGCTACACAAAAAAGAGGGTCAGTTGGTCGGCGAAGAAATAAAAATAAAAGTAGAATTTCACCTATCAAATTTCCTAAAAAGGCAGCAAAAACTACTACATCTTGACAAAAATACGAAATAGAAACTAAAAAGACACAAAAAGTTGAACTCACAGATAAAATGAAAAATTTAACATAAAATTCTCAAAACCTTGGAAAAACTACCAAAATTTTGAAAAATTGGCAGTCAGTATAGCTATGAAAATAAAAATGTACTACCAAAATCAATTTTATTTTTATTTCGATGTTTGGAATTTCAGGGTTGGTCGGGCCCTTAAAACAACCAATCAAATTGGTCTCGCCTGACAAAAGTTTTCCATCGTTTACATGTACGTGTAAGAAATCTCCAAATTTATAACAAAAGTTTCCACGTTTTAAACGCAAATAAGAAAATCTCCAAATTCACATCAAAAGTTTCCATGTTTAAAACGCACAGGGAAAAAAATCTCCACAACCAAAGTTTTCCACGTTTTAAATCCACGAGGAAGAAAATCTCCAAGAGTTCAAGACAAATTTTAACTGTATATGTGAGGTGATTTCCAATTGTTTACATCCATATTCAATACAATAAACATTTTATGAGTTACAGTAACATTGGGCTCTTCCGGAAAAAAATTGTACATGGGGGGCGGAGGATATAACAATTTTTAGTGATTTACCCCCCGAACAGGGTGACTTTTGGCCCCCGGAAATAGTTTTACCCCCACGTTCTGGACCCAACCCCCAAGTACCCCCGGAAGCAAATTTACCCCCGGACAAGGCAATTTTGATGATTTTTTGCTACCCCCGACAAAATGTCCTCCATCCCCCATGTAACTTTTTTCTGGAGCGCCATCTTCATTGGCCTTTGTTCCGGTTATTAGCTTAAAAAGTTTGAAATTACAGTTCTCTGTAAAGTTCATGCCGAAACTGAATTTTCCCCACAAAGAGTTTTCACGAACTATCGCTAATCAGTTAATTCATTGTTGTAGATAAACAGATAAAAACACCAAGGAAAATTCAATCATTAACCAGTCAATTTTGCTCCATGTTTAAATTTTTATCTCAAAGCTCAAATTATATAGCTCATCACAAACCATCTCACCATTGCATTGCTGGATGCATAGACTACCACCATAAAAAGTGAGTTCAACCTTTTTTGATGTCGCAAGTATGTAATTTCTCAGGTATAACATGGTCAGATTTATTCACAGTCACTTGCCTTGTTACAATTTAGGTCAATATACAGGCAAAATTGAAGTTTATTTGTTGTGAAAGTTGACAAAATGTCCTGTTTTTCTAATACCAAGAGATTGCATCTCTCATTCTAAACCAACAGCCTCGGGTCCAACTTTGGTCCAAATTTCATGTTTCTACCATTAGCCAAACTGGAGTTATTTAAAAAACAAGTTTTGCTGACGTCAGCATTTTTTGGTTTTTGCGGTTTTTCGCAAAATTGGCAAAACCTAAATTTAAGTAACACCGCTTTTCATGTTTTACATCGTAACGCACTTCTTTAAAGGTATAATTTATTATGATAGGAGGGGTGATGATGAAAAATTAACGAAAATTTGTACACACATTAATTTACCCGAGGAATGTAAACGAAACATCAAATCCAGAAAGGAATAATAAGAAAAGTTCATCATCGACCATTCCTTGTGACAATCGTACAAAAATCATGATCCAATTCAACTCAGGAAAGCATAAAAACCAAAAAAAAAATAGCGAAAGAGCAACAGTTGTTGTCTATTTTTTCCGCCATCTTTGTTTTGACGTTTAGAAAGCAGTATGGTCCGATCAACAATATTCCGAACCGGGCGACGTTTCCCGATCGGTAAGGTGAATAGAGCACCGTACGCATATTTCTCCGGACTTGTCTTGAAGAGGATGACGTCTTCCGTCTTGGACAAAGCACACCCTACTGTTTTTCCCACCGTAGCTCGACTTAAAAAGAGAACGTCATGTAAAAGTTCACGGAAATGACTTTTTCTAAACCTTGGAAAAGAAGTGAAGAAAAAATTAAAAAAAATTGACAACAATATAAAATGAAACCTTTTAAGTACTACGGTCATTTTTTTGTAAGATTTTTAAAGAAAATCGATAGTTCAAACTTTAAAGGCTTATATCTCCGGATCTAGAAGGAGTTAGAAGCTTGTTCATAGCTCGTTGGATAGCGTTGGAGTCTCCTCTTTCTTTTAAACGCCATTGGTGCGGCTCTATTTCGCTGATTATTACGTCAAAATCGATGACGTTATCAAAACTAAAGATTGAATTTCTCAAGGATTGTTTATCCAATTGTCTTCAAGCTTTCACCAAAGATGTATACTAACAATAAAGTCAATAATTTAAAAGAAATCTTTTTTCGAAATTCTGATTACGTCAGCAAAAAATAAGATTTTTAATTTTTTACTAATTTCTGCTGACGTCATCAAAGCTACAAGTTAGACCAAAAATGATGATTTCTAACTCAAACTGGCCATTATAGGAGGGCTTCGCCCTCCTTCATAGGCCATGTCTGATATATACGACATTGGCACTTATAGGGT